>NC_143157.1:6544108-6759490 GCF_041381405.1 Jatropha curcas | reverse complement strand
ATACCACGATTATTAATTAACCGGGCATTTAGCCTAAATTATTTAATTGAGGCAGTTTACTTGCCTAATGATGACATGGATGCATTTATGTAGTTGTAGAGTTATTAGGAGTAGAAAAGAAGCATGCATGAGGTGCTAAAATTAAATAGGCAGAGTTTAGTTCATGTACTTGATTTAATCGTCGACCGCTTCTTAACTCCAGGTTAAACTCCTCGTTAAGGGAAAATTAATTAATTTGATTTTAATGACCACTTAACAAAGCACGAAAGCAATTAAAGCTAAACTAAAATGCAGAAAAGCAGTAAAGAATCGCAAGGAGTGCAGGGGAGAAGGAGCGTCCGTCAACACAGATTGAGTGAGCAAAACGGAGGGCCTCGGGTCCAATTTATAGGCAAAAATGGACTGTTTCGGCGGCTTGGGTCGCTGGGTTCGGCAGCTCGGGCCGCCTGTCTCTGGGCTCGGGCCGCCGGGGGCAGGCGGCTTGGGCCGCCGGGACCGGCGGGCTGGATCGCCAGGGTCGGGCGGCCTGGGCCGGCGGGGCCGGCGGGTGGGATCGCCGGGGTCGGTGGCCGGGGCCACCGTCTCCGGCGGCCCGAGCCACCGGGGCTTGAAATTCACCATTTCATTCATTTTACACCCTCCACATTAGAGAGCTCTCTCAAATCCTCTCAAACCTCCAAGCTACAAGACCTCCTTGCCCTATGGCTTCCTCAGATCTGAGTGACGAGGATTTTCTCGGGTCTCTGGGGATTTCTCTCGACGAGGCCGATCTTATGGCAGACGCTGATACCCACGCCTCCATGACCGGCATCTTCGCCCAGGTAAATTCCCCTTTCATCTTTTCGCTTGCATGTTATTTATTATTTGGGCCTTAGGCCAAATGGTGGATTTTTGGGCCTTAGGCCAAATTGTGAACTTTGGGCCTTAGGCCAAATTGTGGATTTTTGGCCTTAGGCCAAAATGTGGATTTTTTTGGGCCTTAGGCCAAATTGTGAATTTTGGGCCTTAGGCCAAGTTGTGATTTTGGAATTTTCCTGTGCTTACTGTCTTTATTAGTATGCATGCTAAGGTAGGACTAAGATATTACCCTTAGTAAGGAACCGAGGAATAACTCTTAGATTGCTTTACCTTTTAGGACTCCCGTATTAAACTGGATGTAGCTGAGAGTTCTGTGGCTGGAATTCCGCTCGAAATATTTTATCAAAACAACCCGGTTAGCGCGATCATCCGTTTACCTGGGCTATATGAGGCATTTTGACATGGGTCAGAGCAACTACAAGGAGTTATTGTGTGCTTTGGCTGAGAGATGGTGGGACACCACCAATACTTTCCACTTTTCTTGGGGCGAGTTGACAATGACCCCTGCAGACTTCTCTGTGATCTCCGGGATCCCTTTCGGCATTCGGCCGATCGAGCTATATGATGACTGGAGGATTGATATCTCCTCCGACCGGATGGTGGAGCTAATTGGGATAGACCTGCCTCGGCTTGTCGAGCCAGGTTCTGCTACCCCTGCTTTGAGCGTTTCCAGACGCTGGTTATCCCTCCAGACCCCTGACATCTATGCTAGATACAGGCGGGGGGAGCTGACGGCTACTCAGGTGGCCCGATTCACTTTATTGCTGCTGTTTGCTTCGACCTTCTGGTCCAACAGGAAAGAGAAGTTTAACCCTTTTATCTTGAAGAGTATGGAAAATCTGGCCCATTTGGAGGAGTATGACTGGGCCGGTGCTATTCTGAGCCGTATGTATGATGATATGTGTGATCTAAGTCGAGGCCACGGCAAACTCAGCGGGACCTACTACTTCTGGGAGGAAATGTTAAGAACCTTCTTCCTTTCCGTTTTTTTCTGTTTGTCTTGATTTTTCCTTTTCACTGATTCTTTTTCCATTCTGCAGACTTGGGCATTTGAGTACTTTCCTTACACTCGCCCGGAGCTGCTTCAAACTGATCTCGGATTAGGGCTGGTGCCTTCGGCTTGGAGATGGTACAAATCAAACCTTTATACTGTTCGGCGCAAGAAATCGCTGAAGGAGCTAAGAGCCTTTTTTGATACTTGCCCCCTGGAGCAGGTATGTGCTTAGTGATTCTTAGATATGTTAAATAAAAAGGATTTATTAACATATTTGCGTCTTTTATAGGCCGAAGTGGGGCCGATGACTGCCCGTCTACAGAGCTGGATTTAGGCTGATCCCGATTTCCAGCGATCAGATGCCTTGTCTCAGCGGAGGGTGGTCCTGTCGCACCCCATCCTGCGGCGATATTATTTGGGCGAGAGAGTGGACATCCAGATAAGAGGCTGCCATTCTGTCCCTTATGCTCCTCCCGAGGACATGCGAGCGGGTAAGCAGATGACGCTCACTGCTGCTCATAATGAGGGTATCCCACATTTGGAGTTCATCATAGGAGGGGATTATGATGAATTCTGCGTAATCTCTTTGATGCCACCCATTGGATCTCGGCTTGATAGTATCCAGAGGCCGGTTCCTTCTCAGCCAATCGGCACTCATTCTTCTCGGGCTTCGGGTCCCTCGACTAGGACTCCAAGGAGGAGGCCCATGACCGAACCCACTTCTTCCACCCCGGTTGAGAGGCCGTCGCAGGCCGGGGCTAGCCGATCGACAGGTCCTTTCAGGGCTGCCCGGGCTATTTTGGAGGCTACCAGGCCACTTCACCCAGACCTGGCCAATCTATGTCTACCATACAGTATTTCTTACTTTGTCCCTGACAGCCCTCCAGCTCTTTGAGAAGTCTCCCTGGAGGTTGTGGATCGCCCGACTCTTCCTTCCGAGGACATCACTGAGGTAAAGCCTGACACATCTCTCTCACAAAAAGGATTCATAAGAGATTTGAGATTGACTTGTATTTTCCTTTGTATGATTTCCAGGTTCCTGTCGGGATGGTCACTCAGATGATGGAGCTGGTTCTCGGGATGCAGCAAGAACTAGCTGCGGCCTGGACTCAGATAGCCTTTGATGATCAGAGGAGGAGGAGGCCCCGCCGCTGATAGTTACTAGATTTTCCAGCTTTCCTTTGTTTTTCTTTTACTGTATCTTCTGTACTGAACTTTATTTGTACCTGCACTTCGATTAGTACTAAAAAAAAATGCATGCATGATTATCAAATTTGAAAATCCATTCTAAAAAAAAGCATTTCTTTCTTTTCTTTTTTTTTTAATGAAAAGGACACACATTTTTTTTTTGCACTGGAAATTATATATATATACTTTTTTTTTTTTTGCGGTGGCTGCCGGCTTCGGCGGCTCGGGCCGCCGGGCGGGGCCGCCAACTCTGGCGGCCTGGGTCGCCGGACTAGGCCGCCGGGCTCGGCGGCTGCAGCCGCCTCCGGGCGCGTTTTTGCTCTACAAAAGCTAATTTTCTGGCCTCTTTTTTTTTTTACTCCTTTTTTTTTTAGCCAAACAACAAATCTGGTCAGTTTCTTCTCTCTTCTCTCTTTTCCTTCTTTATTATTTTTTTATATTTTATATATTTTTTTAATAAATAAAAATAAATAAAATAAATAAAAGAACATGAATCCCTTCTACAACCATAGCATGCACAGCTGGACTAGGAGTCTCTCCAAAGTTGAAAAGATCAATTTGGGGAGGTACGGTCTTTCTCCCGTTATTACTCTTAGGGGTGTAGTAATTGATTGGGATTTTTTACGGGCCTGTATTAGACTTTGGGACCTGGAAGCCCACGTTTTCCGGTTTGGGGCCATGATGGAAGAGATGTGCCCTCTTTTTGAGGAGTTTTGTGCTATCATAGGGTGTGACCCCAAAGGCTTTTAGCCAAAAAAAAGTTGATTAATTTAAGGCATTTTGCCAAAGAATTGATTTGAGCAATTTGTCGCTGAAAGTAGTTAATCTAGTTTATAGGCAATGTGTTTGCCAGAAATTGATTAACTGGATTGTAATGTAGGCAATTTTATTGCCAATAAAAACGTGTTTGAATTAAAGCTTTTTAGCCACAATTATTGATTAATTGGACTTAAGCCAGATTTGTTCGAAATAAAGGCGATTATACCATAACTATTAATTAACTAGGTATTTTAAGCCAATATTGTCGAATTTAGGCTTTAATACTACGATTATTTATTAACTGGGTATTTAGCCTAAACTTATTTATTTGAGGCAGTTTATTTGCCTAAAGATGTCATGAATGTATTTATGCAGTTATAGAATTATTAGGAGTAGAAGAGAAGAATTTATGGGATGCTAAAATTAAATAGGCAGAGTTTAGTTCATGTACCTGATTTAATCGACGGCCACTTCTTAACTCCAGTTAAGCTCCTCGTTAAGGGAATATTAATTAATTTAATTTTAAATGACCAAATAACAAGGCAAGAAAATAATAAAGCTAAATAAAAATGCAGAAAAGCAGTAAAGAATCACAAGGAGCGTAAGGGAGAAGGAGCGTCCGTCAACACAGACTGAGTGAGGAAAACAGAAGGCCCAGGGCCACTATTTATAGGCGAAAATCAGACTGTTTCGGCGGCCTGGCCGCCGGTTTCGGCGGCTGGGCCGCCTGCCTCGGCGGCCGGGCCACCGGGGGTCGGTGGCCGGGCCGCCGGAGGCAGGCAGCCTTTGGCCGCCAGGTCTGGTGGCTATGCTACTTTTTGTTCCGGAGGCTTTTCCGGGAGCTCCGGACCTCCGAAAAAAAATTCCGGGACCAGTTCCGCGATCCTCGCGACGTCCCGGACGTTTCAAGTACCATATTGGCATACTTTCGGTGAACTTCCAAAATGGCCTTTGGTCCGGTCGGACTGCTTGTGGTCCGGGAAAATTGGCTCTTTGAGCCTCAAAATTTGAGTATTCACACAAACGACTAGTTAAAAATAACCGGGGTTAGTGGTTGCGTCCCCAGTGAAGTCGCCAATCTGTTTTCGTCTCGCCCCCGAGCGACCCGAAAAAAAGTGTCTTTTTGTTTTTGGTGGAAAAAGTGGTATTTTATTTTGAATAGTGGTGACAAAACACTTTATTGGATACGATGCCGATAAATCGGTCTTATAAAATATTTTGAGTCGCCACCCATTTTACGGCAATGGGACCGCTTCCAATTTCATTTAAAAAATGATTCCATATTAAACCCAATTTTATGTGAGGCCAAATTATTTTGAAAACTGGTCAAATGCACCAAGGCGGTTCTAGGTAAGGGAATTGGGTACGGCGGCCCGTTGGAAGCCGAGGCCCGGAAAATCTGGCCTCTTTTAACCTACGATTTCTAATTTATTTTAATTTAGAAAAGCCAAATTATTTATACAAACCCAACCCGCATAAATCGAATCGAGTTCCTATGTGGAAAATTATTTAATCGTTCCAAATAAGTTCATTCATCGCATCCATAATCATTCAAACCATTCAACCCAAAGTAGTTAAATAAAAATAAACAAAAGACTCGTTCTTGCCTTATGGTCAAAGGGGGGCCACAAACCGAACCTAAAGAATACATTCTACCCTGAAAATATTAAACCCAAAAGCCAAAAACCCAAAATCATGCATAATTATCTTTTAATGTTCTAAACTTAGCTAAATTGCAATCTGCCCACAATTGGTTGTCTTCAGATTTATTTCAAGAATTAAATTTTTTTTTTGGTACAAAATTCGTTAAGTTTTTAAACGAATAAAAATTGCTTCTGGAACCCTAGAACAGTCGCGTCACGTAGCTGTTCTATGGAAGAACAGTTGCGTGACGGATCCAATAGCTGCGTGACGTAGCTATTCATAATTTGGAAAACTTCCAGATCCGTAAACCGTTTATTTCAAATCCATAATTAAAAACATAATATTAAACAGAAAATAAAATTATGAGTATAAACAGCTCTGTCACGCAACCCTTAGATCCGTTATGGATCTAATAGCTGCGGGACGTAACTAATCTGAGTAAAGCAACTGTGTTTCGGACATGAACAGTTCCGTAACGCAACTGCTAGAACCGTGACGGAACTACTGGCTGCGTGACGCAACTACTCTAGTCCGTATTTACTTTTCAAACAACCTTTTTTACGTTTTTCTTTTATTTAAACATGCTTTAATACAATCTAAAAACATCCAAGAGTGAGCAGAATACCGTTTAACTAAGATTACACTACTAAAGCACCAACAAAATAAATAACAATGAATAAACAACTAAAAATACCAAGAAAAGTTTTAGGGAATTACCTAACCCTCAGACTGAGGATTGTTAACAGCTTGAACGCCTTAGAGAATGAAGGTTCAGGGATTCCAGAGGCCTTTGTCTACAAGGATTTAACACTCACCTCTTTCTCTCTTATTTTCTCTTCCCTTTTTAAGATTTTCATTTTAACTTAATTAATCTCTAATGGCTGTTTTCCTTCAAGGGAACTCAGAAGAGTTTCTGCAAAAAAACCTAGCCGCAAGTGTGTGTTTTTATGCCCTAAAATTCTTGTCCCGAATAAGAGATAAAATGTTGTATTTATAGAGGTAGGGCAACAGGGGATAGCTGCGTCACGCAACTAACGGCTGCGTGACAGACCCGATAGCTGCGTGACGCAGCTCACTTTCTGGACCGTTGCCACGTAATCAAACAGAATGAAAAACAGTTGTGTCGGCATTCATGGTGATGTCATCTTGATTGGAGTTGCGTGACGCAACTGTCAGTGCCGTCACGCACCTAATAGCTGCGTGACGCAACTCTAATGCGAATCAGACACCCTTAAATTGGTCTAAATTAAATCCTTGGATTAAAAGACTTTTGGACAGTCGTGACCCTTCATTCTGCGTCCTGGTATCATCACTGGGTTAGGTGGGGGCATAAAGACACGCGTTAACAGAAGGTAAACCGGACATAGAGCAGCAACCTCGGTTAGATCATATCTTGGGCTTGGGGGCAAAGCTGGACTTTCATCCTGTTCAGGGTGGTGACCCATTACAGCGCACATCTCCTCATAGGTCGGAGTCTCTTCAAAATCTTCAAATCGGAAAACCATAGTGTTGGGGTTAAAGTGCCTTACGAGCCAGGATAAGAAACCATGATCAGGCTTTAGGTCTTTGAAGTATTTCAGCCAGGCTAATTGATTCATGGGATGGATCCCCCACAGGTCATTGGGAAGTGATTGAACAAAAGACGAAACTTGATTTCTGAAAGTCCTAGAGGTAGAAGCATTAGTAGAAGATCCGCCAGCTCGGGCCTTGCTCAGATCGACCTAGGTAAGAGATTTAAATAAAGAGTTAGGCTAACAATTGTTTATTTTTACTTGCAGGAAAGTAAAGCATTCAAGTTTCTGGCCAGACACAGTCGCGTCGCGCAACTACAGTGTTGCGCCACGCAGCTTATCAAGGAGTCGCGTCCCCTGGTTCACAGCTACGTCACTGAACTGTTCTTCTAAAGAACAGCTGCGTGACACATCTGTCGAAAGGTAAGAAAGAAAACCTAACAACAATCTGCCCATTCCTGTGCTTTTCTATGAGCTTACAGGGTCTAAATGAGCCGGATTCAACATGGCATCACATTCCAAGGCAGCAAATAAGGTATCAAGTTGCGCAAAAAGATCAAAATAAAAAATTCAGAGACAACATGGTCGCACAGCTTTGAACAGCTGCGTCACACAACTCTCTCCTGCGTGATGCCACTGTTGACGAACAGGCAGCATAAAGACCGCAAATATGCATTCAAAACTCGTCCAGAATAACACAGAAAGCAAGAAATTCGAGC
The DNA here is from genome assembly GCF_041381405.1 of Jatropha curcas. NCBI lineage: Eukaryota > Viridiplantae > Streptophyta > Magnoliopsida > Malpighiales > Euphorbiaceae > Jatropha > Jatropha curcas. The sequence continues at coordinate 6,751,817 of NC_143157.1, read as the reverse complement.
GTAATTCACTTACCTCACTCTAGACACCGCGCATAACGTCGGTATTGTGTCGAACCAGAAAATCGGAGCCCGGTGCCGAAAAAATTGAAGAGGCCGCGTACCGGATGTAAAAAGAATGAAAAGCAAGAGGTTATTTATAAAGAAAAAGGGTTAATGAGCCCAAGCCCACCAAGACACCATCAAACCCTCTAAAGCCGACTACATTGAGCTGAGGGGGTGAACAACAAAGCCGATTACCCCGAGCTTTGGACACCATCAAACCCTCTAAAGTCGATTACACTGAGCTAAGGAGGTGAACAACAAAGCCGATTACACCGAGCTTTGGACGTCATCAAACCCTCTAAAGCCGATTAAACTGAGCTGAAGAGGTGAACAACAAAGCCGATTACACTGAGTTGAGGAGGAGGACAAAGCCGATTACACTAAGCTTTGGACATCATCAAACCCTCTAAAGCCAATTACACTGAGCTGAGGAGGTGAACAATAAAGCTGATTACACTGAGCTGAGGAGGTGGACAAAGTCGATTACACCGTGGTTTGGACACAACCAAACACTCCAAAGCCGATTACACTGAGCTGAGGAGGTGGACAAAGCTGATTACACTAAGCTTTGGACATCATCAAACCCTCTAAAGCCGATTACACTGAGCTGAGGAGGTGAACAACAAAGCCGATTACACCGAGCTTTGGACCAGGCAAAATCTGTTTGTACACAGAAATTGCTCTTTTCAAACCCTCTAAAGCCGATTAGACTGAGCTTTACTGCTTGGATTCTTTTCTCGATTCGTGATGATGCATTACGAAGCAGATCGAGTCAATCCTTTTCCTGATTAATGATGGTGGATTACGAAGTTGATCAGGGCATTTCAATCAAAATCCTTCGAGCTAATCAGACCGAGCTTCAGAGGTGTCTTCAAAACTAATCAGACCGAGTTTTGGAGATCGTTACCTATCCGACTGGAGCCAACAAAGCCGATCAGACTGAGCTTTGGATGTGACCAGATGATCAAGACAGTTACTTCATTCAGCCCAAGGTTGAAGGCGCGTCAATGAGCCACTTTAACATTAATCATTTATACAATTAATGATAAAATGGGGAGGCAAACTATTGACACGTGTTTTTAGGCCCCCACCTGATCCGATGAGGAAACGAGGATGCAAAATGAATGGGTTAATGTCATCTAGAAGCCTTTAATCCAAGGATTTAAATCAAACCAATTTTAAGTTTCTAGTTGGGTCAAAGTCGCGTCACCCAACTGCCAGTCGCGTCACGCAGCTATGAAAATGAGCTGCGTGATGCAGCTGTGTCCTGACCTACCTCTATAAATAGATCTCTTTCTCACATCAAAAAAACGATTTTGAAACCCTAAAAAACATACCCTGCGGCCACATTCTCCTCCAGAAACTCTTGTGAGTTGATTTGAAGGAAAATTGCCATTAAATATCAATTTTAGGTGAATCAAACCATAAAAAGAGAGAAAATAACAAAAGATAAACAAAGAACACTTGAATCCTTGCAAACTAAGCTTCTGGGAGATCTTAACTATCACTTGTTAAGACATTTAATCCATTCACAATCCTCAATCTGAGGATTAGGTAATTTCTTTAACATTTTTTGTATTTTTTACATACTTTTTGTGGTTTTAGTAATTTCAGCTTCTTTAAATTGTATTCTGTTCATATTTGGCCATTTTATATGTCCTTAAATCACATTTAAATAAAAAAATGATCTAAATAAAACGTTTGAAAATGAGCTTGGGCCAGAACAGCTGGGTGACGCAACTGTTCATTAGGAACAGCTGCGTCCTGCAACTGTTCATCAGGAACAGCTGCGTCCTGCAACTGTTCATCCAGGAACAGCTGGGTGACCCAACTGTTAGCTGGGTGACCCAACTGTTCTAAGCTTCCAGAGTTTATTTCTTCAATAAATCCGAAAAAAATGCCCAATTATGAACAGATCACAGTTTAATTAAGCTTAGAATACTAAAATGTGATTTTATGTGTTTATTTGTATGAATTTTAAAATTTTTGCGTAAATTAAAAAATGAAATTAAGTTTGTTGATTTATTAATAATTTGCATGTTTAGAATTAAATAGAAAATAATAATAAAAATGTGACATAGATGTTAAATAATAATTACACATGATTTTAAGTTTTGGTTTTTGGATTTAATTTTGAATCGATTTATATATTTTGGATTCGGTTTGTTACCCGCCTTGAACCATAAGGCAAGAGCGGGTCTTTTATTTATTTGATTTATTCTTCGGTTTGTTGCCCGCCTTGAACTATAAGGCAAGAGCGAGTCTTTTATTTATTTGATTTAGTTGCTTTGATTTGAATGGTTATTATGTGATAATTAGATTTGATTGGGACGATTAAATAATTTTCCATATAAGAACTCGATTCACTTGGGTTGGGTTTAAATAAATAATTTGGCTTTTCTAACTAAAATAAATTAGAAATCATAGGTTAATAGAGGCCGGTTTTCCGGGCGTCGGCTTCCAACGAGCTGACATACCCAATTCCCTTACCGAGAATCGCATTTGGTGCGCCTGACCAGTCTTTAAAATAATTTGGCCTTGAACAAAATTGGGTTTAAAATGGAGTCATTTTTATAAAAACAGTCCCATTGCCTAAATAATGGGTGGCGACTCAAAATTTTTTATAAGACCGATTTATCGGCATCGTATCGAATAAAATGTTTTGACACCATTGTTCAAAATAAAAATCATTTTCCATCAAAACTTAAATGGGACGTTTTTCGGGTCACTCGGGGGCGGTACGAAAACACCTCCCGAAGGTAGGAACCATTTTAAACCTCTATACATCCAAGTTGGTGTTAATGGAAGAGAGACCCATAATGTGATGGTTGATAATGGGTTAACATTGTGCGTTTGTCCGCTAAAAATGTTATCCAAGTTCAAGATTGAAGAGTCGGAGCTCGAGCCATCTACCATGGTTGTAAAAGCTTATGATAACACCATGTGTAGTGTTAAAAGAATATTCAAAGCAAAGATTTCAACAGGAGTAGTAGAGAGTTGGGTGGAAGTGATAGTCTTGGACATCTTGGCTAATTATGCTTTGCTGTTGGGAAGGTCGTGGCTTCATCCTTTGGGTGCGATTCCATCCACATTGCACAGAAAGGTCAAGATACCTTGGGGCACTGATGTTGTAACGATTAATGCTCTGGAAGAACTGAATGTTGCTGCTGTGGAAGGTTATGAGGCAGCTGTGCCCTTATCTGGATTTCAAGTGGCTGTAATTGACAATGTTATAATCACTGAAGAGAAAAGTGCAGTTAATAGGATGAGCCCTTTCTCTCAAAAGATGATGAAGAAATGCAATGGAAGTACAGCAAGGGGTTAGGCTGAGATTTACAAGGCAGGTTTGAACCAGTGCCATCTTCATGTGGTCAGAAGCACCGATACGATTTGGGGTACTCAAAGAACAGGAAGAAAGAGAAGTGTGAAGTTCAGTCTCCGAAGAAAGAGCCGGGATTGAATAGGATTTTCTTTACCCCAGAGGTTTCCGGAGGGTTTTAGAGCAGAGGAAAGACGTATCCAGGCTTAGAGATTTTTATGACAGATTTTGAGGAATAGATCATCAAGTCTGTAGAGCCTTCCTTTGAGCAATTAGTGGATGGTACATAATTTATGATTGGCATGGTTCAAGTAGGAAGTGGCTCAGAATGGTCCCAGAAGATGCCAGAGTTTGAAGATTTTCTCGGGATTGGGGATGAAGCTTCAAAGATGATTCAAGAGCAGAAGTCCAAGGCGTGGATCCTCCAATCATTGCTAGTAGCAGAAGATGCAGAGGAAACCGAGAGGAAGATGTTGGAGATGTCAAAGCGCATAGAAATGAAAGAAAAAGCTGCCCTAGAGACCGAGGATGTTCCTAGTGCCGATGAAGTAGTACAAGCCATTAAAGATAGCTGTGATGAGTGTATTGAACAAGCTCTTAATCCTGTTTTTTATTTTTCTGAATGTTGCTTTGAGAACGATCTGGATGGATTTCCTTTACTATTTCAATCAATGGAAGTGAATTTTGATTACTTGTTTTCTTGTTTCCCGATTGTCGTGTTCATGGCATTGACTATACCACACGCATATTTGACATAAATGCATTGCATCATTTCGCATTTAACCTAAGCACCGCCGAAGATCCCAAAATAATCAAAATTGGATCAGACTTTAAGCTTGAGCTCAGAAAGAATCTCCAAGAATGTCTCAAGAGGAATTCAGAAGTCTTTGCTTGGAGTTATGCTGATATGCCGAGGATCGACAGGTCAATTGCAGAGCATTTCATCCCTACCCTTTGGCATGTTCTTGCTTTAGAGAGAGTGTGAGATTGCATTCTTCTAATTGCATCAAGAATCAAGGTAAACTTATCAATTCTTTTGTGGCGTTTATCTTATTCTTTTACTCTATTATTGGTGTTCTTGCTTCTTTAAGCTTTGGGTGCCATAGAGGGGAGTTTATTTAGATCTTTGATCTCTTCCAAAACTTGTCATAGAGTTCATGGAATTTATTTCCATTAGGTTCCGCATCAGTTTGGTATCAGATCCAAAGATTAAGGTAAATTCTTATTTATCTTAGTTCTAGGATTTGTATTTATCTTGTTCTTGTGTTTGTTTTCTTCTTCATCTTGTTCTTGTGTTTGTGTTTTCTTATTTTGCTTAGTTAATTTCGAATTTGCTTCAATTAAAATTGTTAATTTCGTTCTTGTTCAAATCTGGAAGTTTTGATCTTAGATCTTGTTGCCTAAAAAAAAAAAAAAAAGAGTAAAAATCTAATCTTTTTTGGGTGGATCTTGTTTATTGCTGAATCCAAGGGATTTTGATCCTAATTCATAGGGATTTGACCATATTTTGTAGGATTTGTTCCTAATTCTTAGGGATTCTACCTTATTTTGTGGGATTTGACCATATTTTGTGGGATTAGTTCCTAATCTTTAGAGATTTGACCTTATATTATGGGATCGAGTTTATCCACTATAATCTTGTGATAAAATCTAATCTTAACTAATTGTGGATAAGATAACAAGAATTAGTTGACCATATCTTTTGAGATTAAGCAAATCTACTACAATCCTTGTCAAATCTAAAATCCTACCTAAATTGGGATACATTGAAGGAGGATTTAACTCAGTATGCCCATGCTTTACCTCAAGCACAACCGTGCTTGGGCCTAACCTTCACTTGTTGGACTAAGCATTACACGCACGCCCGTGCTTCTTCTAGCACGCCCGTGCCCGATTCTGACCGTTGTTTTCTTTTGGTTTTTCTTTGATTGCTTGCTTTGTTTTGGGTAGAATTATTTAGGTCCATATTTGGTTTGCTTTGTAGTAAACTATATTCATACATTATATCCAGAAATTGTCTTTTAAATGCTAGTTTCTTTATTCTTGTTTGAGCTTTCTTTTGCTTCTATTACATTATTAGGGTGTGTTTGCTTGTTTACTACACTCTAATTGATAATTAAGTAGTGCATTATTTTTGTTCTTGTGCTGCTATCCATCTCGTTTTGAGTTTTCTTTATAGAACTTATGCTTGCTTTCATTGTTAAGGTTTATTCCTTGTTTCTAAACGTGCTTTTGAGTTGGTTGGTTTACCTAAGATTCTGAAGTACAATTGGAGGAATTGCTAGGAGTGATTAAAGAGTGTAAACACGTGAGGGAGTGCTTTACTATAAACTCAAATCTTTTTGTGTTTTCTCTTTTGAATACTAACCATGAGTTCAGGCAAGTTTGGAGATAATAGTGAGGATGAAAGTCAAATAGACGATTCCCAATTAAAACTTGTAATGGAGTCAATCCAAGAACAGTTTAGAAGCTACAACATTTTCCTCCAAGATATGAGAAAGGATTTGAAGGAGATTAAAGCCGCCCGACGCTCTAATACAACAAGAGCTCGTCCTAGTACTACATCAACTAGATTTCAAACTCTTGAAGATGAGAAGGTCGATAATCCTAATCATTACTTTAGGAATTTGAACAATAAGTCAGGAAGGGTGCAAGGAAGGAAAAATGTGGATTACCTCAATAGGTATTCATTCACAAAGGATGGATGGATGACCGGTCCAAGATCATGTTCCTCACTAGAAGTGTATGAAGACCAATGTGAAAAGCAAGAGATGAGTTTTGAAGCTGTCAATAAAGAAGAGTGTAAAAATAAAATGAGTGAAAATATAATGAGTGCAAATATAAAGAAAGAGGGAGGAGAAAAGGAAAAATAAATTCAACCTATATTTGTACCTTTGTGCAAAGAAGTTTGTTTGACCATCAATGATCCTAACCCATCTTTGTCCAATGTGTTTGTTTATCCTTTGCAAAAGTTTGAAGTATATGATGACCAAAAGAAGCTACCTGAGAAAGTGACCTCAACCTTGAGAGAAAATAGGAGTGAGGCTTCGAGTTCAAAAGAACCAGAGTGTGAAAAGATTGAAGAAAAAGAGGAGAAAGAGGCCACAGAACAAACAAAACCAAATAATGGCCCATTAGAGAGTGAAACACCGAAAGAGGAGAAAAAGAAACAAACTCTTTATTTGAGAGAGGGAAAGAAATGAAGCAATGTTAATGAGGGTAGACCAGTCTTGATGATTCGGTTAAAAAATTTTTTGCTTAATTTGCCTAACATTGACCCTTCTACTTTGCCATCTAGTATTGTTCCTTTGTTGCAGGAGTTTTCTAATGGTGAAAAGAAGGCCGCTTTAGTCAAGGAAATGCATGCTAAAGCTAAAGATCATAGAGACATAAAAAGGAGGAACAATCAATATGCTGACCATATGACCAAGAGAAGGAAAAAGATAATATTTATGCCAGGTGATCGGGTTTGGGCACATTTTCGTAAGTAAAAGTTTCCCAACCAAAGGAAGATTAAGTTTGATGAACGTGGAGATGGACCATTCCAAGTCTTGGAGCACGTTGATGACAACACCTACAAGATAGACTTACCAGGTGAGTATGGTGTTTCCATTATTTTCAATGTTAATGATTTGTCTCTTTTGACATGGATGCAGATTTGAGGACAAATCTTTTCGAGGAAAAGGGGAATGATACGAATCCGCCATCACTCATCCATGGAACTCAAGGGAGCAAGGAGAACAACATGAAAAATCCATTAGTGCTACCTAGTGGATCAATTACAAGAAGTCATGCAAAGAAATATGGAGCAACCATGGAGATCAAGAAAGCATGGATACCTCAACTTCTAATTAAGATTCGAGGACGAATCTTTTCGAGGAAAGGGGGAATGATATGGAATCGCTACCACTCAACCATAGATCTTAAGGAAGCATGGAGAACACCTAAGTTTCTCACATTAATGGAAGCACATGTTGAGATGGAATCTGAAATTCCAGCATATGGCATGACCTGGCCATACTAGAGCCTAACTTTGGCGTAATAAGTTAGCCCATTTTTGTTAGTTTTGAGTTGTAATGTTGTTAATGGGTTGGGCCACAATAAATTGGGCCACCTTTTTTATTTTTTATCCTTAGTTGGTTTGGATTAATTATTCCTTATCCTTAGTTGGTTTGGATTAGTTATTCCTTATCCTTAGTTTGTTTTGATTAATTATTCCTTATCCTTAGTTGGCTTGGATTAATTATTCCTTATCCTTAGTTGGTTTGGATTATTATTCCTTATCTTAGATTTATTTAGATTTAGCTAATCTTTAGTTGATTTGGATTAGTTAATCCTTATCCTTAAGTTGTTAAGAATCTTATCCTTAGTTGGTTTAGATTAGCTAAATCCTTATCCTTAGCTGATTTAGATTAATTATTCTAAATCCTTTAAGGATTAGGACCTCTTAGAGTTAGTATAAATAGCTTGTTATATTGTAATTAATTCATTCATTATTCAATCAATGAAATAGAATTTCTTCTTCATGCTTTGGCGTGTTCTTACTTTAGAGAGAGTGTGAGATTGCATTCTTCTAATTGCATCAAGAATCAAGGTAAACTTATCAATTCTTTTGTGGCGTTTATCTTATTCTTTTACTCTATTATTGATGTTCTTGCTTCTTTAAGCTTTGGGTGCCATAGAGGTGAGTTTATTTAGATCTTTGATCTCTTCCAAAACATGTCATAGAGTTCATGGAATTTATTTCCATTGGTTTCCGCGTCACTTTCCACCTAAAAATAGCAACTTACCTAAGAAAGAACCTTTTGAAATTGTCATGGCCCATTCTAAGCTCCAACTTTGCCTTTACTCCTTGGTAGAGGTTTCCTAAGCCTTTGGCTTTCCAAGTTTCTTGAAAATAATCACCACAAATCACTTCTCTAGCTTTAAACTCTAGGATTGATTCCTTAAATCAAGTTAAATGGGTTGAATTTGATGGATTTAGCTAAGGATGAAGTTGAAGAAAAACAAAGAGAAGAAGAAGAAGAAGGAGATAGCCAACGCCAAAGAGAAGAAGAAGGAGAGAAAGTGGTTGCTCAAATTATTGAGCACAAGGGTATTTTAGTCTTTTCTCAACATTGGATGGCTAGGATTGAGTCAATCTAATCTAATGGCTACAAATATTCTCCCAATTAAATTCCTTCAAAATATTATTTAACACAATAAAATCCTCAACTTTACTCCATAAAAATAATTCATCTAATTTCCTTAATTAATATAACACCATTTCAAATTTACTCCATACAAATATTGCCTCTAATTTTCCTTACTTAATATCACACCTTAATTAACTATTCACAAATTTTCTAAATTCTCTAAAAATATTTATTACTTACTTTCTACCCATAAAAATAATGTATACATACTTCAAAAATATTATAGAAAATATTAAACATACATAGTCATTTTTCCGGACCAAAATAATATTTATTCCCGGACCGATGATACTATTCACAGACCGGTAACTTACTATTTTAGACACAGAAAAATGGGGCGTTACAGAAATGGTCTGTTATGAATGCAACAAACCCGGTCATATCAAGCTTGACTATCTTAAAAAATGAAAAGGAAGTCAAAGAAAGAAAAGTTGAAGTAGGCATTCGTAGCCGCTTGGAGTGATTTAGATTATCCTAATTCTGAAGGCCAGAGTGACCAAGAAGAAACTGCAAATATTTGTCTAATGGCTACTATCAATTCTGACTCCAAGGAAATCAGCACTCTGACTTCAACACAAAAAGTTGAAAATAATGAAGTAGATGCAACGGTCCAAAAGCGTGAAGAAAGCAATGTAAGTATTTCTGAACCTGAATCTGAAAATGATCTTTTAGATTCTTATAATAACCTTTGCAATGAATTTGAAAAACTTGTTAGAAAGCATAAAGTTCTAAAGAAGGATTTCAGAAAATTAAAAATTGAATGTAATCATTTGAAAGATGTTTTTTATCAAGAAGTTACATGCAAAGATCTTCTCATAGAGATCAAAGATCTTAAAGATTGTAATAATACATTTTCTAAATATCTGAAACACTTTGATTAAAAATGTAAGAATCTGAATTCTGAAAATGAATCTTTAAACACTGAGATTCGAATTCTAAAATCATTTTGAGAATTGTTTTCTAAAGAAAGGACAAGTTCTAGCTATGATGGCATTTCTAAATAGAATCATGTTTCTAATAAGAAAAATGTTGTTTCTAATGTTGTGACTTTAGAAAATCAGAAATCTCATAGTCTCAACAGAAAGAAAAATCATAGTAAGCTAAATGCACTTATTACCACTAACCCTCCAGGGCCCAATATGAGTTGGGTACCTAAATTTGCTTGATCTTTTCAGGTGTGCCTAAGGAGTGAGCTGAAAACAGAAATGTGGTACATGGACAGCGCTTCCTTTAGGCATATGACTGGTGATAGAAAGAAATTCACCAGATTAGAAAAGAAAAAGGGAGGTACAGTAAGCTTTGAAGACAAAGCGAAAGGTAAAATCGTTGCTTAGTAGAAGGATTACATTATAACTTGTTAAGTGTAAGTCAAATTTGTGATAGAAATAGAAGAGTGATCTTTGAACCCTCTTATTATGAAGTTTAGAACATGCATGATAATAAAACCTTATTTATTGGAAAAAGGTTTGAGAATATATACCTAGTAGATCTCTCTGATATGCATAACCTAGACATATGCTTAGTTTCTGTTGATAATTCTAGTTGGTTATGGCATAGAAGACTTGGACATGCAAGCATGCACCTTATTGCTAAACTGTCTAAATAAGACTTGGTTTGAGGTTTGCCAAAACTAAAATTTGAAAAAGATCACATTTGTGATGCTTGTCAATTGGGCAAACAAACCAAAACATCTTTCAAATCTAAGGGCATGGTTTCTACTTCTAGACCTTTAGAATTGCTACACCTTGATTTATTTGGCCCTATTACTCCTTCTAGTCTTGGAGGAAAATTCTATGCATTTGTTATTGTAGATGACTATTCTAGATTCACCTGGACACTCTTCATTAGAAATAAGGATGAGTCATATGATATGTTTGTTCATCTTTGCAAGAGAACACAAAATTAGAAAGGATACAACATCTCTGCAATTAGAAGTGATCATGGGGGAGAATTTGAAAATCTGAAATTTAATGCTTTTTGCAACGAATCAGGAATCTTTCATAACTCCTCAGCACCTAGAACACCTTAACAAAATGGAGTAGTGGAACGCAAGAATAGAACACTTTAAGAAATGGCCAGAACCATGCTGAGTGATTCTAAATTACCAAAGTATTTCGGGGCAGAAGCCGTCAACACTGCATGTTATATACTAAATTGGGCTTTGGTAAGATCTAAACTTAAAAAGACTCCATATGAGCTATACAAAGGTAGAAAACCAAATATTGGTTATTTTCATATTTTTGGGTGTAAATGCTTCATTCTAGATAACAAGAAAAATAATCTTGCTAAATTTGGTGCTAAATCTTATGAAGGAATTTTTCTAGGATATTCTAGTAATAGTAAAGCATATAGGGTGTTTAATAAGAAAACTCTAGTTGTAGAAGAATCTATTCATGTTGTGTTTGATGAATCTAACTCTACTTCTAGAAGTTTAGAAAATGATGATGTTGTAGATTCTAATCAAGAAAAGCAGATGAACAATCAAAACAACTAGAACAGCCAGAAAATGAGCAGAACATTGATAATCAGGCTGAACCAAAAGATGAACATGAATATTAGAACACAAATGAAAGTCAAATCCTAGAAACAGAAAATGGAGATTCTCAATTACCAAAAGAATGGCAATTTCATAAGTATCATCCACAAGAGGACATTATGGATAATCCTTAAAAAGGATGATGACTAGAGCTCAATATAAAAGATATTTTAGTAATTTTGCTTCTGTTTCTCAAATAGAACCTAAAAATTTAGAAGATGCTGAAAATGATGAAAATTGGATTCTTGCTATGCAAGAAGAGCTAAATCAATTTGAGATAAGCCAAGTTTGGAAACTTGTTTCTAGACATAAAAACCATTCTGTTATTGGAAACAAAATGGGTGTTTAGAAATAAGCTTGATGAAGAAGGTAATGTTGTAAGAAACAAAGCAAGGTTAGTGGCTCAAGGGTACAACAAAGAGGAAGGTATCGATTTTGATGAGACCTTGGCTCCTGTTGCAAGACTTGAGGCCATTAGAATGCTTTATGCATTTGCATGTTTTAAAAACTTCATGTTATATCAAATGGATGTGAAAGTGCTTTTCTAAATGGCTTTCTAAATGAAGAAGTGTATGTAGAACAACCTCCTGGTTTAGTATATGATAAACCAAATCATGTTTAAAAAAACTTACTAAAGCTCTTTATGGTTTGAAACAAGCTCCTAGAGCTTGGTATGAAAGATTAAGTAAATTTTTCTTAGAAAATGGTTTTTCTAGAGGAAAGCTTGATACAACACTGTTTATCAAAAATAAAGCACATGATATTCTAGTTGTACAAATCTATGTTGATGACATAATCTTCGGTTCTACTAATGATCTCCTTTATAAGGAATTTTCTAAGATCATGCAGGGTCAGTTTGAAATGAGCATGATGGGAGAATTAAATTTCTTCCTTGGACTTCAAATCAAACAATGTGAAAGTGGAATTTTCATAAACTAAGGAAAATATACGAGAGAATTGTTGAAACGGTTCAAAATGGAAAATGCCAAGGTATGTAGTACACCAATGAGTCCATCCTCAAAATTAGAAAAAGATGAAAAAGATAAGGATGTGGACATCAAATTGTTTAAAAGTATGATTAGTTCTTTACTATATCTAACTGTAAGCAAACCTGACATTTGTGAACCCCTCCCCCAAAAACAGGCATATAATGCGTATGACTAAGGGCAGAAATGCACGTGAATGTGTGAGTCGCCACTTTGTTTAATTATTTTAGGGTAAACTAGGAAAAAACCCTAAGTTGCTCCAATTTTAATTAACCTACTTACTAGATTAATTATCCCAATGTTTAAGGCACAATCTACGAACCCGAGGTGGATCCCGAGACCATGTCATGTTGATGAACTAACCAATGAATGAATGCTTTGCAAGGTAATTGGACCAATGAAATGTTTAAGTGATTCCGACTTGCCGCTCGGGGTTAAATCCCAAACGTGCCTACGTACTTCCGTTTGAATGGAAGATCAAAGTCAACGTAGTTCGATAGGCCTTTTTTAAAGGGCTTTGAATGGGTATGCTTAATGCATGAGTGTGTGTATGCTTCGTGCATTTTGTTTAGGCATTCTGCCAAAGAATTGATTGATTTGATTAGGCGTTTGTTGCCAAAAGTGTTGATTTAAGGCTTTTAGCCAAAAAGATTGATTTAGGCAATTTGTTGCCAAAAGTTGATGTGGTTTAGGCGATTGTCGCCAAAATTGATTATTTGAAGGCTTTTAGCCAAAATGAGTTGATTTAGGCAATTTGTTTGCCAAAAGTGTTGATTGGGCGATTGTCGCCAAAATGAGTGATTTAAGGCTTTCAGCCAAAAGATTGATTAATTCAAGGTATTTTGCCAAAAATTGATGTTTAATTTAGGCAATTTGTGCCAAAATGTGATTGATTAAACTGTAGGCAATTTGTTGCCAAAAAATACGTGATTGATTAAGGCTTTTTAGCCACAATTATTGATTAATTGGACTTTTAGCCGAACTTGTTCGAAATAAAGGCGATTATACCATAGTCATTAATTGACTAGATACTTTAGCCAATATTGTCGGATTTAGACTTTAACACCACGATTATTAGTTAATCGGGCATTTAAGCTTAATCATATTTAATTATGGCAGTTTATTTGCCAAATCGATGACGTGAATGCATTTATGCAAAAGTTTAATTCAGAATTGGAGTAGAAGAAGAATATGCATGAAATGCTGAAATTAAATAGACAGGGTTTAGTTATTACCTGAGTTAATCGGCGGCCGCTTCTTAGCTTCAGCTTGAAAATTCCAGATTAAGCTCCTCGTTTGGGGAAAATTAATTAAAATTTGTTCAATTAAGTGACCAAGTATCACAACAGCAGAATACTAAAAGCCTACACTAAATGCAGAAAAGCAGTAAAAGAACCGCAAGGAGCGTAGGGGAGAAGAGAGCGTCCGTCAACACAGACTGAGTGCGTAAAAAAGGTGAACTGGGGCTATTTTTATAGGAAAAAGCGGGCTGGAGGGCGTCGCCGCCGCCGTGGCTTGTCCACTTTCTAGTTTTTCGTTCCGGAGGCTTTTTCGGGAGTTTCGTACCTCCAAAAAATATTCCGGGACCAGTTCTGCGATCCTCATAATTTTTCGGACGTTTCAAGTACCATAGTGGCATACTTTCGGTGAACTTTCCGAATGGCCTCCGGTCCGGCCGGACTGTTTGCAGTCCGTGAAAATAGGCTTTTTGAGCCTCAAAATTTGAGTATTCACAGTTGCCCCCCACCAGCAACCATAAAAATGATTTATGGGCATCGGTGGTTGTCTGAAAAATAAATTTTGAAGGCGAAAATCGGACGCGTCCAGAAGACCCGCCTTTTGGCTATTTCCTTGATTTTTTTCATTTTCTTCGATTTTTTTTTTTTGGGCCTTAGGGGCCAAAATGTGAACTTTTGGGCCTTAGGGGCCAAAATGTGGACTTTTGGGCCTTAGGGGCCAAATTGGGGATTTTTGGGCCTTAGGGGCTAAATTGGAAATTTTTGGGCCTTTGGGGCCAAGATGTGAACTTTTGGGCCTTAGGGACCAAATTGGGAATTTTTGGGCCTTAGGGACCAAATTGGGAATTTTTGGGCCTTTGGGGCCAAATTGAGATTTTTGGGCCTTTGGGGCCAAATTGGGAATTTTTTGGGCCTTTGGGGCCAAATTGGAAATTTTTGGGCCTTAGGGCCAAGATGTGAACTTTTGGACCTTTGTGGCCAAATTGGGAATTTTTGGGCCTTAAGGGCCAAAATGAGAATTTTTGGGCCTATGTGGCCAAATTGGGTATTTTTGGGCCTTTAGGGCCAAATTGAGATTTTTTGGGCCTTAGGGGCCAAAATGTGAACTTCTGGGCCTTTGTGGCCAAATTGGGAATTTTTGGGCCTTAGGGGCCAAAATGTGAATTTTTTTATGTTTCTGCACTTACTGTTTTATTAGCATGCACAATTGGACTAAGAGTCTCTCCAAGGTAGAAAAGATCAATTTGGGGAGGTATGGTCTATCTCCTATTGCTTATTGTCTCTTCTTTCTTTTGGTTCATTCCTTTGTAATAGAAAGAATCCATTACTCAGGTTTGGTTAGAGGACCACCTCCAAGTGGTTGCTGCTCCTACTTTTTTGCCTTACAACCCCTCTCAGTATCGTATGCGGAGGATACTGATCACTCATCCGTCTACTGATGCATGGACCTCATGGTTGATTGAGCTGGGTCCCAATGAGGTACTGTGGTTCATTTCCTGGTATGACATCACCCGCTTTATCCAGGTTAGCTCCCGCCATACTCGAGTTTACCTTTTAGGCTTTACACATTGTACTTGGTACTGCGCTTTGCGCGTTTTGAGGCAGATGGGGATAGACCAGACTGTCCCAATTGTAGATGGCACTTCAGCTGATTCAGCCATCACTCCGGGTGTTACCCGAGCCGTCCTTAAGGCTTGGGTTAGAGACCATCACATGGTTAGGCCTTTACCTAATCCTGCCGGTGTTCAGACTTCTCCTGAGTATCGGACCTGGTTCATTGCCGTTGTTTGGCCGATTGAGAGGCCAAGGAGGACCGCACTGCTGAGTGCACTTGAGGGTTGGGCTCAGGCTGACGCTGATAATGAGGTTGGGACTGATGAGGAGATTGTGTTGGCTGCTCAGACAGGCGAGGTTGAAGAGAGTTCAATAGCTAGGGATGACTCGGAGGATGTTGCCCCACGGAGGCGACGGGACATCTAGACTTTTATAGGCTTTTGGACTTTTGTTGTTTTTCCCTTATTTTGACTTTTTTGTTTGGGACTTTGACTTTGGATTTTGGATGTATGTTTTTTGGCTTTGGATGTATGTTTTGTTTTTTTATTTTTTTGGACTTGGACTCAGACTTCATTATTTATTTATTTTTCTTGGACTCTTTTGCTTTCTGCTTGACTTCGGACTGTTTGACTTTATGGCTTTAATTAGGAATGTCATTTGACTTTTAAGCTTTCCAAGCATTTTCCAACTTTATTTATTCAAGGTCTAATTTTTGCCTAAGCCGCCCTTTCGGGTTTCAACTTAGCAAGCTACCCATTTTTGCCTAAGCCGCCCTTTCGGGTTTTCAACTTAGCGGGCCCCAACTTTTGCCTAAGCCACCCTTTCGGGTTTTCGACTTAGCGGGTTTTTCTCTTTTTTTTTTCACTTCTTTTTTTTCACTTTTTTTTTCTTTCCTCTTTTTCTCCTTTTTTTTTTTGGCAAAGAAGAATGAAATATGAAATGATTTTTTTTTATTAATGCTTAGCCGTGCCCAAAGAGGGCTGCCTACATATCTCCGATACATAATTTCTTTTTTTTTTCGAGGAGAATCAGGTCTAATGTAGCTCTTTTTACATTATGCAATGCTTATTATACAAAATATCTTTTTAATTTATCTAAATTACATGGATTCGTGAATTCCAAACCATCCAAATCAGTCAAAATGACGGCTCCGCCAGACAATATTTTCTTCAACACATAGGGTCCAGCCCAATGAGGACGAAACTTCCCACGTGAATCTATGATTGGCTGTCTAATTTCCTTCAGGACCAAACAACCTTCTTCCAGTTTTCGGTCTTTGACCTTCTTATTAAAATGCGTGCCATTCTTCTCTGGTAAACTTGAGTTTAGTGGATCGCTTGCAATCGTTTTTTGTCCATACCCAAGAGTTGCAAATGATAATTCTTAGCCCAATCTGCTTCGCTGATCCGGCTTTCCTGGATAATCCTCGCCGACTGAACTTCCAGCTCAATAGGCAACACTGCTTCCATACCATACACTAAGGAATACGGGGTCGCCCCAGTAGGCGTTCTGATTGAAGTCCTGTATCCCCATAAGGCACTTGGTAATTGTTCGTGCCAAGCTTTATGCTTTTTAACTGTCTTCTGCAAAATGACTTTTATAGCCTTATTTGCAGCCTCTACAGCCCCATTTGTTTGTGGACGATAGGGTGAGGACTTATGATGTTGGATTCTCTTTTCTTTCAACAAATCAGAAAATTGACTCTGAAAGTGGGACCCATTATCAGTGATGATTTCAAATGGCGTTCCGTACCGACAAAGGATGTTAGAACGAACGAACTGTGCTGCCTTCTTGGCATTCAAAACCGAATAAGAGGCTGCCTCAATCCACTTAGTGAAATAATCCACAGCAACCAGGATGAATTGATGACCATTGGAAGCCTTTGGGTGGATCTTTCCGATCACGTCTATGCCCCAAGTTGTGAAAGGCCATGGTGAAGCAATGGGATTCAAATTGACCGGAGGCTGTCTTTGTAGCTTAGCAAAAATTTGACACTAATGGCACTTCTGCGCGTGCCTCACGCAATCTGCATTTATGGTTGACCAGTAATAACCCAGGTTCACGATTTTTCGAGCCAAGGCTATCCCATGCATGTGTGGACCAGACTCCCCATTATGTAAGGAATCCATGATGGTTTGAGCTTCTCCCTCATCAACGCACCTTAGGTGCAGGCCATTCCAACTTCTTTTATACAGAACTCCCCCAGCAAGGAAATATCCGGATGCTAACTGTCTCAATGTCCGTTGATCAGTCTTGGTGGATCCCTTCGGGTAGGCTTCATTCTAAAGATAATTCTGTACATCCCAATACCAGGGCTTGTCATCCACCAAATTCATGATATGTGCTGGCTGTTTCTATAGCCGAACTGTCAAAGGTCGAATGACTTGGTCTCCCCCTACATTAACCATTGAGGCCAAAGTAGCCAGAGCATCAGCAAACTGATTTTTGGCTCGCGGCAAGTAGTGGAAGGATAAATCCTCAAATTGCTGAGCCAATTCGTCCAAGCGTTGTAGGTAAGGAACCAAACGCTCTTCCTTAATTTTCCATTTTCTCAAAGCTTGGGAGACTATTAAATTGGAATCCCCGAAAACCTTGAGGACCTTTATTTCCTTTTCCAGGGCTGCTTCTAACCCCTTTATGCAAGCTTCATACTCGGCTTCATCGTTGGTGCAGTCGAAATCTAATTTGACTGCGATTGGGACATATTTTCCACAAGGAGTTTTGAATACGACTCCAAGCCCATTTCCATGGTAGTTTGAAGCTCCATCGAATTACATTTCCCAGACTTCACTTTCCAAGCTCAACAAGTCTTCATCAGGAAATTCTACCTCCGGCATTTGGTCTTCGACCGGTAATTCTGCTAATTGATCAGCCAAGGCTCCGCCTTTCACTGCCTTCCGTTATTCAAATTTTAAATCATAGGCTGTGAGCACCGACACCCACTTAGCCATCTTACTGTCAAGAACCGGCCTCTCCATAAGGAATTTCAAGGGGTTCGATTCAGAAATAACATATGTGGTGTAGGACGAGAGGTAGTGCTGCAGCTTTGTACAAGCCCAAACTAGAGCCAGACACAACTTCTCTACCTTATTGTATTTTAGCTCATAGTCTAGCATCCTTTCGCTGAGGTAATACACGGCATTTTCTACCCTTGTATCTTCTGCTTGTTGAGCTAGCATTGCACCCATCGCTTCTTCTGTCACTGATAGGTACAATAGCAAAGGCTTTCCTAGCCTTGGTGGCTGTAAAACCGGTGGGGATAACAGATATTGCTTGACTTGGTCGAAAGCTTTCTGACGATCCATACTTATGTAAAAAACGGTTTATCATCACTGAGCCTTTAGGGGCAAAATTTGAGTGTCTACTATTGGCTCAAGGGTCAATTTTATCTTGAGATTTTGATGATTAGGCAAAATAAATAAATTTAATTATTTTATGCAGATTTATGTTTAAAATATGGAAAATAATAAACAAGGCAAATTCCTACAAATCCAAGGATAATTGAAGATCATGAAGACCATTGAAAATTTCAGTGGTTAGCATTTTAAGATTTATTTTAGGATAGAGAGAATATTCATTTATAAGCATAAAAACATTTCTTCTCTCTTTCTCAAAAATAATTTTCGAAAAAGTTTCCTTGAAAAGTCAAAAATCTCATTTTTAAATTCACTTACCTAAATGAAAGAGATTTTGTGTCAATCATTTTTTTTTGGCAACAAATTTTTGAAAAAGATTTATTCATTTTCGGAAACACAACAAATTTTTGAAAAAGATTTATTCATTTTCGGAAACGATCTCTATAAAAATCTTACTTTTATTCACTTACCTAAATAAAAGAGATTTTGTCTTAATCATTTTTAGTACTAAATATTTTGAAAAAGGTTTTTATATTCGGAAACTATTTTTAAGGAAAGTCCAAAGTCTTGCTTTTATTCGCATACCTTAAAAGAAAAAATTTTGACTCAAAACATTTTAGGCAACAAGATCTCCGTATCGTCTAGTTTTGGGAAGTCAAAATTCTTATTTAAAAGCTAAAAATTTTACTTTCTAGAATGGGATTTACATCCCTCTCTATAAAAGGCGTCTTTTCCTTGTAAAGACGTGGGTTTTTGTTTTAAGAGTATAAGTCCATTGATCAAATCTTTAATCTCTAAAAACTTACTCTAAACCTCTTATTTCTTTTCATCTTATTGCTTCATGAATTATTTTTAAGAGAAAAGAAAATTTTATAACATCTTTTGAAAAACAATTTTGTTCTTTAAAACGATTTTCTAAACTTAATTTATATTTTTCCTGTGTTTATATTTGCATTTCTCTCTGTCTATATAGATTCTGTAATCTGTTGTAGACAGGTTTTTATTTGAAAACATTTGTGTAATAGCTTAGGTGAAAAGCTATTGTGAAGTAGGTTATCAAGCGACCTTCTCCTTGTGTGAGATTCTAATGTCTTGATTTGAGTTTCTATTCTCTGCAAAAACAGAAAGGGTTGAGATTGACTAGAACCTTTGGAAAATCAAGTGGGACAAAGGGTAGATCTAGGTGTTGATCTATTGCCTTGTACTGTTGGTTTGTCTCTTACCCTTAAAAAGAGATAACATAGTGGAGGATCTCAAGATGAGTTTGGAGAGTGGATGTAGGCGAGTTAGTGCCGAACCACTATAAATCGCTGGGTTAATCTTTTTACTTTCTGAAGTTCTGCTCGATACCATTTTATTTACACTTCTGTTAATCTTTTAGAAATGCTAAGTCATTAATGGTTTTGTTGTTCTAAACTCGTATAAGTTTTATGTTTATTGAACATTAGAGCTCTAGAATTCTGCATTGTGAATATACCAAGTTCTAATATGTTCTTCTATATTCAGTATATTTCACAATTTGGATTTCTAATCAGTTTTTTGAGTCTGTTTAAAGCTTTGTGAAGCAGTTTAGAAAATTAATAACTGTCTCTCATATACTCTTAAATATTTGTCTAAACTTTATGAGGTAGTTCAAAAACATAATAACTTTCCTTCATAAAGTAGTTCTGAAATTGATTAAGATATTGTGAAGCAGTTCTGAAATTGATTAAGATATTGTGACGCAGTTCTAATCAATAGCTGTTCTTTACAAAGTCTTTCTATTTCTACATAGAGCTTTGTGAGGAAGTTATAATCTTAATAACTTACTCTCACAAATGCAATCTATTTTCGCTCCAACAGAATTCTGATTTTGTTTTTGATAGTTAAATTTTTTATTTTCAGAAAACCCAATTAACCCCCCTCTTGGGTTGCGCCATACGTATAAGAGATCCACAATCTGATATCAGAGCTTTAGCTCTTGACTTACCAAAGCGTAACAGCTTAAGAGAAAGATCCCATGGTAGCCCCACTTCCTCTTATATATTTAGAAGGTCAATCTGTTTCTAGACCTCCTTTGTTCAATGGTTCCAATTACTGTTACTGGAAAACAATTATGGAAAATTTCATAAAATCAGTTGACATAAACTACTGGAGGAACATCACTATTGGTCCTTGTATTCCTATGAAAACTGTAGAAAATGAGAGAGTTAGAAAAATAGAAAAAGAATATACTGATGCTGATTGGAACGATATTTCTATAAACACAAAAACTATTAATATTCTTTACTGTGCATTAGATCCAACAAAATACAATAAAGTGTCTAGATGTAAGCCTACAACGGAAGTCTGGAAAAAACTTAGAGTTACCTATGAGGGTACTGATCGAGTAAAGGAATCCAGAATTAATATCCTTTGGAGAGAATATGAAATGTTTAGTATGAAAGAAGGAGAGACTATTACTGAATTAAATTCTAGATTTATTTATATATTTAATCCTTTGAGAACTCTCGGAAAGGAAATTTCAGAAGATGAGCTTGTTAAGAAAATCCTTAGAATTCTACCTCAAAAATAGGATTCTATAGGAACTGTTATGAATTACAAAGAGACTCCCGTTACTTATGATTATCTGATAAGAGCTCTTGTTTCAGAAGAGATGAAATCTTCTTTGACTGGACAAGATAAGAAAAAGAAAGGACTGGCTTTAAAAGTAGTTTCTAATAAAGAAAGTTCTTCTGATCTTGATAGTGATGATTTAGCACTTGTTGCTAAAAAATTCAAAACGTTCTATAAAAAGAGTGGAAGGCCACAAAAAAAGTTTATCAGAAAGAACTTTTCACCTAAAAATAGTAACTTGCCTAAGAAAGAATCTTCTGAAGTACTTGGTTATGAGTGCAACAAGCCCGACCATATCAAGCCTAATTGTCCTAAGCTGAAAAAGAAGTCAAAGAAAGAAAAGCTGAAGCAGGCATTCGTGGCTGCTTGGAGTGATTCAGATGTTTCTAATTCTGAAAGCCAAAGTGACCAAGAAATAACTGCAAATATCTGTCTAATGGCCACTATCAATTCTGACTCCAAGGAAATCAGCACTCTAACTTCAACATAGAAAGATGAAAGTCGTGAAGCAGATGCAACAGGCCAAAAACTTGATGAAAGCCATGTAAGTATTTCTGAACCTCAATCTGAAAATGATCTTTTAGATACTTATAATAAACTTTGCACTAAATTTGAAAAGCTTGTTAAAAAGCATAAAGTTCTAAAGAAGGATTTGAGAAAATTAAAAATTGAATGTAATCATTTGAAAGATGGTTTTTATCAAGAAGTTACATGCAAAGATCTTATCATAGAGATCGAAGATTTTAAATATTATAATGATAAATTTTCTGAAAATCTGAAACCCTTTAAAGAAAAATGTAAAAATCTAAATTCTGAAAATGAATCTTTGAAAACTGAGATAAGAATTCTCTAGTCAATTTCAGAATCGTTTTCTAAAGAAAAGACAAGTTCTAGCTATGATAGTTTTTCAAAACAGAATCATGTTTCTAATAAGAAAAATGTTGTTTCTAATGTTGTGACTTAGAACATCAGAAATCTGACAGTCTCAACAAAAAGAAAAATCATAGTAAGGTGAATACTCATATTACTATTAACCCTCTAGGACTCAATATGAGTAGGGTACCTAAATCTGCGTGATCTTTTTAGGAGTGCCTAAGGAGTGAGCTGAAAACAGAAATGTGATACATGGACAGGGCTTGCTCTAGGCATATGACTGGTGATAGAAAGAAATTCACCAGATTAGAAAAGAAAAAGGGAGGTACAGTGAGCTTTGGAGACAAAGCAAAAGGTAAAATCGTTGGTATTGGTGTGGTAGGTTCTAATCCTTCAATAGAAGATGTATGCTTAGTAGAAGGATTACATTATAACTTGTTAAGTGTTAGTCAAATTTGTTATAAAAATAGAAGAGTGATCTTTGAACCCTCTTATTATGAAGTTCAGAACATGCATGATAACAAAACTTTATTTGTTGGAAAAAGGTTTGAGAATATATACCTAGTAGATCTTTCTGATATGCATAATCTAGACATATGCTTAGTTTCTGTTGATAATTATAGTTGGTTATGGCATAGAAGTCTTGGACATGCAAGCATGCACCTTATTTCTAAACTATCTAAGAAAGAATAGGTTCGTGGTTTTCCAAAGCTAAAGTTTGAAAAAGATCACATTTGTGATGCTTGTCAATTGGGCAAACAAACCAGAACATCTTTCAAATCTAAGGGCATGGTTTCTACTTCTAAACCTTGAGAATTGCTATACCTTGATTTATTTGGACCTGTTACTCCTTCTAGTCTTGGAGGAAAGTTCTGTGCATTTGTTATTGTAGATGATTACTCTAGATTCACCTGGACACTCTTCCTTAGAAATAAGGATGAGTCATATGACATGTTTGTTCATCTTTGCAAGAGAATACAAAATGAGAAAGGATACAACATCTCTACGATTAGAAGTGATCATGGAAGAGAATTTGAAAATCAAAATTTGATGTATTTTGCAAAGAGTCAGGAATCTTCCATAACTTCTCAGCACCTAGAACACCCCAACAAAATGAAGTAGTGGAACGCAAGAATAGAACACTTCAGGAAATGGCCAGAACCATGCTGAGTGATTCTAAATTACCAAAGTATTTCTGGACAAAAGCCGTTAACACTGCCTGTTATATTCTAAACGGGGCTTTGGTAAGATCTAAACTTAAAAAGACTCTATATGAGCTAGACAAAGGTAGAAAGCCAAATATTGGTTACTTTCACATTTTTGGGTGTAAATGTTTTATTCTAGGCAACAAGAAAAATCACCTTGCTAAATTTGATGCTAAATCTTATGAAAGAATTTCTCTAGGATATTCTAGTAATAGTAACGCATATAGGGTGTTTAAAAAGAAAACTCTAGTTGTAGAAGAATCTATTCATGTTGTGTTTGGTGAATCTGACTCTACTTCTAGAAT
This sequence comes from Jatropha curcas, assembly GCF_041381405.1. Taxonomy (NCBI): domain Eukaryota; kingdom Viridiplantae; phylum Streptophyta; class Magnoliopsida; order Malpighiales; family Euphorbiaceae; genus Jatropha; species Jatropha curcas. The sequence goes on along the minus strand of NC_143157.1, from coordinate 6,728,613 downwards.
TTTAGAAAATGATGATGTTGTAGATTTTAATCAAGAAAAGCAGAATGAACAATTAGAAAAACTAGAACAGCCAGAGAATGAGCAGAACATTGATAATCAGGCTGAACCAGAAGATAAACATGAAGATTAGAACGCAACTGAAAGCCAAATGCCAGAAATAGAAAATGAAAATTCTCAATTACCAAAAGAATGGCAATTCCACAGGTATCATTGACAACGTTTTTCGCAAGTGTACGAAATCGCAACAAGTAGTATAGAGTAAGAAAGTATCGTATCCACAGGGATTGTTTATCAATTACCAAAATTATGTTAACCTATTATTATTTAGACGATGATAAAAGGAGTTCGCTGTAAAGTAAATAAAATTCAAAGTAAAAGAGATCAAACACAAAATTTAGGTGAAAAGAAATCAGGGGATTAAGCTACTAGGGAATTTGATTTCATTTAATTCTATCCAGCTTGTTCTATTAGTTCATTAATCAAGTTTAATTGTTCAAGTAGGAGAAAACAACCCTAAGGTTACTAACAAGCTCTCCCGATTTATTGTTAGCTATTCTAATCCAATTTAATCACCTATATTAATAGTGAAATTAAACATGAATCAGATCATTAGGTTTTATGGTTGTTTTATGAATTCACAACTTAATACTTTATTAACTTATGAAAGCCCCCCTTGAGTCAAACCATATAGTTTTCACATCAAGTTATTATTCTCAAGTAAATTATTACCTTATTCATATCAATAACCCTTCTCCCGAATGATGTTATTGAAATAATTCAATCCAGGGGAATTTTTCTGCCTGGAAGCCTTAAGCACAATAATAAGTTATAACAAGAACAAAGAAAAATAAATCTAATATTATAAGCTGGAATCGAATTAAATTACATCAAATCCCTAGTATAAAAGTTTAGCTAGACATAGTAATTAAATTAAACTCAATCACACTTGAATCATTCATCATATTTAAAGACAATAATAAAGAAAGAAACAAGATGAAAAGTTTAGAATAAAAACTGTATCACAACTATGTTGATGGCTTCCTTGAATCTTAGCACAATTATTTGAAGCTTGAAATCTTTGAGAAGAGAGAACTATGTAAAGAAGTGTACAAAGAAAATCGATCTCTTGTTAGGAGAAGTTCCTCTCTTTATATAGAGTTTTTTTGAAGGCAAGTTTTACTCCTTTTAGGAAATAGAATCCTTATTTAGTGAAAAATCCTTTATAGGAGATCATGAATGTTTAGGTTCTTGATTTCTTCTTGATTAGGACTCCTTTTTCCTCAAGAATAGGTCCAGGTCTTGTTTAGTGTGTTTAGGAAACTACCCGAGGTCGGCCCATGTGAGAAAAAGCTTGATTTGCACATTAAACTCCCGCTGGTTCCGCCTGCGCAGCACGGGCGTGCTTCCTTGCACGGGCTGGGTGTGCTTTAGTCTGGAAGTCTGGCTTAGTGAAACATGGGGCGTGCTAGGTAGCACGGGCTAGCGAAGCATTGAGGCACGGGCGTGCCACTTAGCACGGTAAGGGCGTGCTTTTCTCTGGAAGTCTGCCTAGAGTTGTCACGGGCGTGCTATGCTTTGACACGCCCTGGTCCCATTATAGCACGGCCGTGCCTTTTGGCACACCCTGGCCGTGCTCTCTTCTGTCTCTCCTTTGGTTTCCTTGGCTTCTAGCACGGTTGTGCTTTTTAGCACGGCCTGGGCGTGCTAGAAACTAAGTGCCTTGTATTATAAAGTTCTTTTCTGCGCCAAAATTCTGCAATTTTTTTCTTAGATCAAGCGGATTAAAGATCAAGGAAGCTTTTGAACATAATTATACTAAAAGTGATTTAAAATCAAATTAAAGCAATAAAACTTACTAAAATTCAAATAAAAACTATATTAAAACACTATAGAATAAACACCTATCAAAATTCCCCAAACTTAAACCATTGCTTGTCCTCAAGCAGAAAAAAAAAAAAAACTAAAAGAAAATGACTAGCTTACCATGGTTGAAGATGATCTCAATAAACTTTTCAATATATCATGATTAGCAAATAAGTGGATAGACTCAATTGTTCTCCATGCTATTCACATTTAAGCTTGTCTTTTATTTCTTGAAGAAAACATGTTCATTGAGTAAAATACAAGTTTAAAGAGATTGTCAACACTAATACGTATTCAAATTATGATAAACAGGACATGAATCATCTAAAGCATTTAAAAATAAGACAATTTATAGAGCAAAAGTGGCATTCCCATATGCAGAATTAGTCATCCTTTCTCCACGATATAAATGCATACGATTAAAAGATCAGAAGGTCTTTATTTTGGGTTGTAATGGGGCTTTCTTGGTGTAACTTTTGCTTGATCAAAGAAAGGGATAAAATGTAGACAAGAGTACAAAAGGATGTATAACATTCAAGATTCTATTTTAATTAAACTTTTTCTAGTTCTAGGGAGTGTCTTTGTTTTGAAATTTTCTTACTAGCTAGAGGCATTTTGGACAAGGTCTTTTCTTAATATTTTGGCACTTTTCTTCCTTGCCCTTTTTTTCTATTTTTCTTGAATTCTTTTGATTGCTTTTCATGTGCCTCTTTCTTGATTCTTTCTTCTTTTCTTTATTTGCTAGTATTATTTGATGAATTCTCCCTCTTTTGTTGCTACATTCTAATTAAAAATCGAATCTTTCAATCATACAATCCTTTGTACTTAGGGTAGGAAAATTGAATTTTGGTTTTAATGGCTTGGTTTATTGAGGGTGAAGAAGAAAAATTTGTTTTTAGGCTTCAAAGTTGGTTTCAAGAGTCATATTTTTAATTTAGGTGGTCTAGGCTAAATATAGGGTTCAACAAAAAAATTGCCTAAATCATCTCTTTCAAAAAGTAAACATTTAAATTTTTTGCCTCGAAGGGATTTCTAAGTTTTGTTCTAGGAATGCCGAGATTTAAAATACTTTAGAGTGAAACAAACCTATATATCATAACTCTCATAAAAATCAGTGTTTAAAACTCTAGAAACAAATAATTTAGATCAATGAACATATTTAAATCAAAATTTCAAATTCAAAACTTAAATATGCTAGAATTGAGAATCAATTATGTTTAACACTTATTACTAGATATGAGAATCTTCAAGCTTACTTGTAATCATTCCAACCATGTTAAGCAAAAACAACAAAAATTTTTAGCTAAAATTCCCTTCCCCCAATTCAATCAATCACATTGTCCCCAATGTGTATAAATTCCCCAAACTTATTTCATTACTTGAAGAACGCAGTAAGAGAGAAGAAGAAAAACTTACCAACATTGTATTGAACAATACAATAGAAAGGTGGTGGAAAGTGTCTTAGCTAAAGGAGCAACTAAACATTAAGAACAAAAACTACTAAGAGGTTATAAAAATCCACATAACAAATAAACAAGTTAAAAGGGAAAACAACCACGACAATGTATTAGAACAAAAGAAACAGAAACAAAAACAGAAAAGAAAAGAGAAATCCATCAATTTTCTGGTGGTGGGGGTGGCTGCAGAAACTGGAGGATGGTCTGCAGTTGTCCTTGCATGGTGTCCATCTTAGAATCAAGACTGCCATTCATGATCTCAATGGACTGGAAACGGTCTGTGATCATTGTTTCCATTCCGCTAAGGCGCGTGTCAAAGAGGTCCATTCGAGACATCATCCTTGCAAGGACTTCATCATTTGACATGTTGGATGTGCCTTGGAACGATGGGCCAGCACCCGATGTACCTTTCTTGTTGTTCTGATGAGGCAAAGTCGAAAGGAATTGCTGGAGGTGAAGGAGGTTGAGGAGCCGTGGTGGATCGCGCAGTTGGGCATTTTCGAGCGGCAACTGAGGATGCGGGTCTGCTACGTTTGTATCTAGGAGGCATGGTTGGAGATGATTATTTGAAAATTTGGTGTGGAGGGTGTTGGATTTGAGAGAGAAAGGAGAAAAAGAGAGAAAGTTTGAGAGAGAAGAGGTGACGGCTAGGGCGTGCGAGATGGACAGTGGGGCGGTTGGAGGCGTGCTCTTTAAATAGGGGCGCCAATAAATAAGTTGGTCTGATCGTGGCACGGCCGTGCTGATGAGCACGGCCTGGGCGTGCTCTCCTCTGACCTGCAAAACAACAAAAGTGGCGTACCTGGCACGGGCGTGCTACATAGCACGGCTTGGGCGTGCTCTTCTCTGCCTCTCGAGTTCTTTTCGCGCTCGCGCATGTGAAAGTCGCGCTCGCGTATTTTGCTGGCAAACGTTCTGCCTCTCAAAAGTGCTTTCTCGCGCCCGCGCATATGAATATCGCGCTCGCGTCTTCTCGCGTCTTCTGGTCCAATGGCTTCTGACACTCAGATCTGCTTGTCGCGCCCGCGTATATGAATGTCGCGCTCGCGACTTCAGCTCGCGCCCGCGTAGATGGAAGGTGCGCTCGCGAGTTTTTCTTACAACTCTTCTGACTTTCTTTTCTAATTGTCGCGCTCGCACTTGTGAATGTCGCGCTCGCGACTTGGGCATTTTCCAGTAACACGGGCGTGCCACTTAGCACGTCTAGGGCGTGCTCTCCTCTGACCTTCAAGTGTGTTAATCTCTTTTCTATGGCACGGGCGTGCTGATGGGCACGCCTAGGGCGTGCTCGGTTCTGGATTTCCACTTTTTCCTACAAAAACTCTTAACTAAACAAAAGAACGCTTATGGAGAAAATTTGGGATTTTGACAAATAAAATAGGGAATAAAAATAAATAAATGGACGAAAATTTAATAAAAATAGATGGGTTGTCTCCCATGAGCACTTTTGTTTAACGTCGTTAAGTTCGACGCACTTAGCTCTGGTTAGGCTAAGCAAGACCAATTGTACTCTTGATGGGTTCAAAGTTTTCATTATGATAGCTTCTCAAATGTTGAGCATTTACCTTGAAACTTCGATTTGACTTACCATCCACTATTTCAATTGCGCCATGAGGAAAGATTTCCTTGATTGTGAATGGTCCAGACCATCTAGAGCGCAACTTACCAGGAAATAACCGAAGTCTAGAGTTATAGAGCAACACCTGCTGGCCTACCTTTAGATCCCTCATGATAATGCGCTTATCGTGCCATTGTTTAGTGCGATCTTTATATATTTTAGCACTTTCATAAGCATGGAGGCGCAATTCATCCATCATGTTTAGCTGTAACAAGCGTTTTTGTCCCACTTCCTTGGCATTAAAGTTGAGAAATTGAATGGCCCAAAATGCCTTATGTTCTAATTCTACAGGAAGATGACAAGCCTTACCATACACCATGCGATATGGAGACATACCTATAGGTGTTTTGAATGCCGTTCTGTAGGCCCATAGAGCGTCGTCTAGCTTTTTGGACCAATCCTTTCTTGATTGTCCAACAGTGGTTTCGAGGATCTTTTTGATTTCTCTGTTAGTGACCTCTACTTGTCCACTTGTTTGAGGATGATATGGAGTACCTACACGATGAGTGACACCATATTTTGCAAGAAGGGAATCTAAATATTTATTGCAAAAATGCTTACCTCCGTCCGTGATTATCGCCCTGGGAGTACCATGCCTTGTAAAAATGTTTTTCTTGATGAAGCTCATCACACTTTTGGCATCGTTATTTGGAAGAGCAACAGCTTCTGCCCACTTTGACACATAATCCACTGCCACTAGAATGTATTGATTTGAATAAGATGGTGGAAAAGGTCCCATAAAGTCCAGACCCCATACATCGAAGATTTCGACTTCAAGGATGCTGTTCAGGGGCATTTCATGTCTCTTCGAAATGTTACCTAACCTTTGACAATGATCACAAAGACGAACATAATTATAAGCATCTTTAAAAAGATTAGGCCAATACAAACCACTTTCTAGTATACGCGCAGCTGTCTTGTTTGCTCCAAAGTGGCCTCCACATTCCATTGAATGGCAGAATTTAAGGACACTTTCTATTTCAGTTTCCGGTATACATCTCCTGAAGAGCTGATCACTACAATACTTGAACAAAAATGGCTCCTCCCAATAGTAAAATTTGATATCATGAAAAAAAATTTTTCTTTGTTGGTAAGAAAAATTGGGAGGAATTTTACAAACAAGATAATTAACTATGTCAGCGTACCAGGGGGTTTGAGCATTTGCTACTAGAAGAAGTTGCTCATGAGGAAAGCTTTCATTGATTTGTAGCTCGCTTGTATCTTCCTCCCCCAATTCAAGCCTGGAAAGATGGTCAGCAACGAGGTTCTCGGTCCCCTTTTTGTCGCGAATTTCTAGGTCAAACTCTTGCAATAGAAGTACCCAACGAATGAGTCTCGGCTTTGCATCTTTCTTCTCCAGCAAGTATTTAATGGCGGAATGATCTGTGTAGACTATTGTTTTAGCTCCAATTAGATATGCCCTGAATTTGTCAAAAGCAAAAACAATAGCCAATAATTCTTTTTCCGTAGTTGCATAGTTTAATTGCGCATCATTCAATGTGCGACTGGCATAATAAATAACATGCAACTTCTTGTCTTTTCTCTGTCCAAGCACAGCTCCTACAGCATGATCACTAGCATCACACATAAGCTCGAAAGGTAAAGTCCAATCTGGTGTAGTGATGATCAGGGCTGAGATTAACTCCTTCTTCAACCTGTTAAAAGCATCTAAACATTCTTTGTCAAAATCAAATGGAACATCTTTAACTAACAAATTGCAAAGAGGTTTAGTGATTTTTGAGAAATCCTTTATGAATCTCCTATAAAACCCTGCATGCCCAAGAAAACTTCTTATGCCCTTCACTGTGTTAGGGGGAGGTAGTTTTTCAATTACCTCAATTTTTGCCTTGTCTACTTCAATCCCCTTTTGAGAGATTTATGCCCTAGGACAATACCTTCACTAACCATGAAGTGACATTTTTCCCAATTTAACACAAGGTTAGTATCTTCACATCGTTGCATCACTAAAGATAAATTATGAAGGCATGCATCGAAGGAAGAACCAAATACAGAAAAATCATCCATGAATATTTCAATAAAATTTTCCACCATATCAGAAAAGATGGACATCATGCACCTTTGAAAGGTTGCAGGGGCATTGCATAGCCCAAAAGGCATTCTCCTATAGGCAAAAGTGCCATAAGGACAAGTGAATGTAGTTTTCTCTTGGTCTTCAGGGGCTATAGGTATTTGGAAGTACCCTGAATAGCCATCTAAGAAACAATAAAAAGGATAACCTGCAAGTCTCTCAAGCATTTGATCAATAAAGGGAAGGGGAAAATGGTCCTTGCGTGTTGCTTTATTTAGTTTTCTATAATCTATGCACACATGCCAACCTGTGACTGTTCTTGTGGGGATTAATTCATTGTTTTCATTAGAAATAACAGTCATACCTCCCTTCTTTGGAACAACTTGGACAGGACTTACCCAATTACTGTCTGAAATCGGATAAATGATGCCGGCATCTAAGAGTTTAATAATTTCAGCCTTGACTACCTCTTTCATGTTCTGGTTCAATCGCCTTTGATGTTCGATTGAAGGTTTGTAGTCTTCTTCCATCAAGATTTTATGCATACACACACTTGGGCTTATTCCTTGTAAATTCGAAATAGACCACCCTAATGCTTTCTTGTGCCTACGTAGAACCTGCAACAACCTTTCCTCTTGATCAAGCGTTAAGTGAGAAGAAATAATAACAGGAAAAGAGTGGTCCTCACCTAAGAATGCATGTTTTAAATGAGGTGGAAGTTGTTTCAGTTCATGCTTAGGTGATTCCTTTTCTTTTTCATTCAAGATGCTTGATTCATTAACATTATTTTCAACATGCAAAGTGGTCTCCACACATTCATCTACTACGTCAATTCTAAAACAGTCTCCATGATCCATAGGGAGTTTACAAGATTTAAGTACATCAAACACAATCTCTTCCTGTCCAACTCTTAGAGTCAACTTACCCTCATAAACATCAATTAATGCTCTTGTAGTTGCAAGAAAGGGTCTTCCAAGGATTAGAGATCCTTCCCTGTCTTCATCAATATCAAGAATGACAAAATCAACAGGAAAGATGAATGTACCTACCTTTACAAGCACGTCTTCTACAATCCCTCTAGGATATTTAATTGAACGATCTGCTAATTGCAAAGACATCCTTGTTGGTTTGAGCTCTCCCATACCTAGCATCTTAAAAACTTCATAGGACATAAGATTAATGCTAGCACCCAAATCTGCCAAAGCCTTTTCAAAGTCAAGATTACCAATGTTACAAGGGATAGAAAAACTTCCTGGATCTTTTAACTTTGGAGGCAGTTTGTTTTGGATAATTGCACTGCACTCCTCGGTTAACATTACCGTTCCTTGATCATCAATTTTTCGTTTCTTGCTCAGGATATCTTTTAAGAATTTAGCATAACTAGGCATTTGAGCAAGAGCTTCAGCAAAAGGAATATTGATTTGGAGCTTCTTAAACACATCCAGAAACTTGAGGAAGCTCTTGTCATCTTGTGCTTTCTTTAATCTTTGTGGAAAGGGGACAGGGGGAACATAAGGTTTTACCTTTTCTTTCTCCTCTAAGTCAATGATAGGCACCCTTGGTTGTTCTTTTACTTCCTTTTCTTTCTTTCGTGGTTCATCTAATTGTTTGCCACTTCTCAAAGTGATAGCCTGCACTTGTTCTTTTGGATTCTTTTCAGTATTGCTAGGTAACGTACCTTGAGGTCGAGATGCCATCATGTTTGCGAACTGCCCCAACTGAATCTCCAAATTCCTGATTGCAGCTTGCTGGATTTTATGGTTCTCCCTGGTTTCATTCATGAATTCCATGTGTGATTTGGAGAGGGCAGTGAGGAGGTCGTCATGAGATTTCTTTTCCGGAGGATGGAAACCAGGTGGTACATTCAAGGCATTGTTAGGATTACCATAGGATAGGTTAGGATGGTTCCTTAACCTGTTGTCATATGAATTTGAATAAGGGTAATTCTTTCTTCCTTGATTCATCACATAGTTCACTTGTTCCAAAGTTTGTGGATTTAAAGAGTCCATGATACATTCTCCAATTCCATGTTGTCCATTGCACCTATCACAAATTTGCATGACAGAATTTACAGGATTAGTAGTTAACATGTCCAATTTCCTTACCATGTTATCTACCTTGGCATTAAGTGCTGTAATGGCATCTATTTCATAGACTCCTGCAGTTCTTCTTCTTTCGGTATTATTTTGGTAGTGGCTGTTGCTTGCCATCTCCTCTATCAACTCATATGCTTCATCAATACCTTTCTTTTCAAAAGATCCACCTGCAACTGCATCTAAAGTGATTTTGATATTAGGTGATAATGCATTATAAAAAGTTTGTACCTGTAGCCACTTGGGCAAACTGTGATGTGGACACTTTCTTAGCAAGTCCTTGAATCTTTCCCAAGCTTCATACAAGCTCTCTTGATCATGATGAGCAAATGTCATTATCTCATTGCGCAACTTGGTGGTTTTTGAGGATGGAAAGAATTTAGCTAGAAATTTTTGAGCTAATTCATCCCATGTGGTAAAACTTCCAGCGGGACATGATTGTAACCATGCTCTAGCTTTATCCCTAAGAGTGAATGGAAAAAGTCTTAATTTGATTGCATCTTCAGAAACACCATTTTGTTTGAATGTGTCACAAATTTCCAAAAAATTGGTGATGTGAGCATTAGGATCTTCACTAGGCAAACCTCCATATTGGATCGAGGTAGAGAGCATTTGGATAATTGCAGGTTTAATCTCAAAGTTATTAGCTTCTACCCTAGGTCTTGTAATACTTGAGGTTCTCCCATTCAGATTAGGTGTTGTATAATCCCTTAAGGTACGGATCGGATGTTGAAGTGGTGATCCAACTACGTTTTTGTTTCTGTTTTCGTTTTCATTGGCCATGTCTGCTTGTTGTTCGAGTTTTATTTCTCTTGCTTTTCTTGCAGTGTTGTGCCTACGACAAGTTCGCTCAATTTCCGGATCAAAGACTAGAGGTTCAGTCCTTCTCGATCTTCTTTGCATAAAACACCTGGAATAATTCTTAGGAGAAAATTAAGTAAAAATAAAAAGAGTGTCTAAATTAACAACAGGGTAATTCGTATTGATATTGATACGCCAATCCCCGGCAACGGCGCCAAAAACTTGACAACGTTTTTCGCAAGTGTACGAAATCGCAACAAGTAGTATAGAGTAAGAAAGTATCGTATCCACAGGGATTGTTTATCAATTACCAAAATTATGTTAACCTATTATTATTTAGACGATGATAAAAGGAGTTCGCTGTAAAGTAAATAAAATTCAAAGTAAAAGAGATCAAACACAAAATTTAGGTGAAAAGAAATTAGGGGATTAAGCTACTAGGGAATTTGATTTCATTTAATTCTATCAAGCTTGTTCTATTAGTTCATTAATCAAGTTTAATTGTTCAAGTAGGAGAAAACAACCCTAAGGTTACTAACAAGCTCTCCCGATTTATTGTTAGCTATTCTAATCCAATTTAATCACCTATATTAATAGTGAAATTAAACATGAATCAGATCATTAGGTTTTATGGTTGTTTTATGAATTCACAACTTAATACTTTATTAACTTATGAAAGCCCCCCTTGAGTCAAACCATATAGTTTCCACATCAAGTTATTATTCACAAGTAAATTATTACCTTATTCATATCAATAACCCTTCTCCCGAATGATGTTATTGAAATAATTCAATCCAGGGGAGTTTTTCTGCCTGGAAGCCTTAAGCACAATAATAAGTTATAACAAGAACAAAGAAAAATAAATCTAATATTATAAGCTGGAATCGAATTAAATTACATCAAATCCCTAGTATAAAAGTTTAGCTAGACATAGTAATTAAATTAAACTCAATCACACTTGAATCATTCATCATATTTAAAGACAATAATAAAGAAAGAAACAAGATGAAAAGTTTAGAATAAAAACTGTATCACAACTATGTTGATGGCTTCCTTGAATCTTAGCACAATTATTTGAAGCTTGAAATCTTTGAGAAGAGAGAACTATGTAAAGAAGTGTACAAAGAAAACCGATCTCTTGTTAGGAGAAGTTCCTCTCTTTATATAGAGTTTTTTTGAAGGCAAGTTTTACTCCTTTTGGGAAATAGAATCCTTATTTAGTGAAAAATCCTTTATAGGAGATCATGACTGTTTAGGTTCTTGATTTCTTCTTGATTAGGACTCCTTTTTCCTCAAGAATAGGTCCAGGTCTTGTTTAGTGTGTTTAGGAAACTACCCGAGGTCGGCCCATGTGAGAAAAAGCTTGATTTGCGCATTAAACTCCCGCTAGTTCCGCCTGCGCAGCACGGGCGTGCTTCCTTGCACGGGCTGGGTGTGCTTTAGTCTGGAAGTCTGGCTTAGTGAAACACGGGGCGTGCTAGGTAGCACGGGCTAGCGAAGAATTGAGGCACGGGCGTGCCACTTAGCACGGTAAGGGCGTGCTTTTCTCTGGAAGTCTGCCTAGAGTTGTCACGGGCGTGCTATGCTTTGACACGCCCTGGTCCCATTATAGCACGGCCGTGCCTTTTGGCACACCCTGGCCGTGCTCTCTTCTGTCTCTCCTTTGGTTTCCTTGGCTTCTAGCACGGTTGTACTTTTTAGCACAGCCTGGGCGTGCTAGAAACTAAGTGCCTTGTATTATAAAGTTCTTTTCTGCGCCAAAATTCTGCAATTTTTTTCTTAGATCAAGCGGATTAAAGATCAAGGAAGCTTTTGAACATAATTATACTAAAAGTGATTTAAAATCAAATTAAAGCAATAAAACTTACTAAAATTCAAATAAAAACTATATTAAAACACTATAGAATAAACACCTATCAATCATCCTCAAGAGGACATCATGGATAATCCTTCAGAAAGGATGATGACTTGAGCTCAATTTAAGAGATATTTTGGTAATGTTGCTTTCGTTTCTCAATTAGAACCTAAAAACTTAGAAGATGCTCAAAATGATGAAAGTTGGATTCTTGCAAGAAGAACTAAATCAATTTGAGATAAACCAAGTTTGGAAACTTGTTTCAAGACCTAAAAACCATTATGTTATTGGAACAAAATGGGTGTTTAGAAATAAGCTTGATGAACAAGATAATATTGTGAGAAACAAAGCAAGTTTAGTGGCTCAAGGGTACAACCAAGAGAAAGGCATCAATTTTGATGAGACCTTTGCTCCGGTTGCTAGACTTGAGGCCATTAGAATGCTTTGTGCATTTGCATGTTTTAAAAACTTCATGTTATATCAAATGGATGTGAAAAGTGCTTTTCTAAATGGTTTCTAAATTTAGAAGTGTATGTAGAACAACCACCTGGTTTTGATGTCTATGATAAACCAAATCATGTTTACAAACTTCCTAAAGCTCTTTATGGTTTGAAACAAGCCCCTAGAGCTTGGTATGAAAGATTAAGTAAGTTTTTATTAGAAAATGGTTTTTCTAGAGGAAAGGTTGATACTGCACTATTTATTAAAAATAAAGCACATGATATTCTAGTTGTGTAAATCTATGTTGATGACATAATCTTTGGTTCTACTAATGACTTTCTTTGTAAGGAATTTTCGAAGATTATGTAGGGTGAGTTCGAAATGAGCATGATGGGAGAATTAAATTTCTTCCTTAGACTTCAAATCAAACAATGTGATAATGGAATTTTCATAAACCAAGGTAAGTATACTAGAGAATTGTTGAAACGGTTCAAATTGAAGAATGCCAAGGTATGTAGTACACCAATGAGTCCATCCTCAAAATTAGAAAAAGATGAAAAAAGAAAGGATGTGGATATTAAATTGTTTAGAAGTATGATTGATTCTTTACTATATCTAATTGCAAGCAGACCTGACATTCACTTTAGTATTTGTTTATGTGCTAGATTTCAATCATGTCCTAAAGAATCTCATTTAATTGCTTTAAAAAGAATTCTAAGATATCTTTGTGGAACTTCTAATTTGGGTCTGTGGTCTAAAGGTGATACATTTGATCTTGTTGAGTATAGTGATTCTGATTTTGCAGGAAGTAGAATAGATAGAAAAAGTACGTCTGGAACTTACCAATTTCTAGGTATTGCCCTTGTATCATGGTTTAGCAAGAAACACACATATGTTGCTCTTTCTACTGCAGAAGCAGAATATATTGCTACTGGAAGCTGTGTTTCACAAGTTTTGTGGATCAAGCAACAATTGGCAGACTGTGGTCTGAAATTAAAAATAGTACCAATTAAATATGACAATATAACCGCCATTAACTTATCTAAGAATCCATTCTAGCATTCTAGAACTAGGCACATAGAACTCATGCATCACTTCATATGTGATCATGTTCAAAAAGGTGATATAGTGATTGAGTTCATTCCTACAGAAAAACAATTGGTAGATATCTTTACTAAACCTTTGAGTGAAAGCCAATTCTGCTTAATCAGAAGAGAACGTTAACTCGGTATGTTAGTTCTAAACTCTTAACGGTAGAACTCTGTAAGTATGTTCTAAATTGCTTTCTATATTTGAGATTTTATATTTTAATATTCTATTCTATGTGATTCTGAAAAATATTTTTGTCTAAAAGAGATGCATATTGTTCTGATGTGACATGCTAATGTCATTATCAGATTCCATTTTTAGACAAAATTAAGAACAGTCGATTTCTTTTATTTTATTTTATTTTTGTTGTGTACTTATTTTATTTTGTCTCTATTTTATTGTGTTTTATGTCTTTATTTTATCTAAGTTTTGGTGGTATTTTCTTTTTAAATATTTAAGTCGGTTTAACTTTTTTGAAACCGTTTTTTTATTCATTTAAATTTTCTTCTTGATTATAACTTCTCTTTTAAGTATTTCTTTCTTTCCTAAATTTTATAACTTCTCTAAATTAATCACTTTTCTTCTCTATTAAAACTATTTTATCTTCTTTTTTCCCCTCTCATATCGAAACCCTAAACTCCTTCTGCTTCAAAAACCCTAACCATGGCCAGATCAAGTTCTACTTCTTCCTCCTCTGATTCTTTGACAGAACAAGAACTTCAACTTCTTAAGAGGTTATCTAAGAAGTACGAACAGAAAGAATCAGGACAAAAGAAATCCATTGAGGAACCGAGTTCAAAGAAAGACAAATCGAAAAGTAAAACGAAAAAATCAAAAGGGGAAGAAAAATCGAAGGAACAGGTCTCTGGTTCTCGCAACAAAGGTAAAGCTATTTTATCTCCTTACCCTCTTATGCGTTCATATGTTATTGACTGGAAGTTCTTTGGAAAAGAAGAATTCAACTTTAGGGAACTATTTGAGTTCTAAGGATGGATGGAGTTTTTGTCTTTAAATCGATCTTGCTATGAGAATTTGGTAAAGGAATTTTATGGCTCTCTCAAAGCCATTGGTTCAGAGTTGATTTCTGTGAAAATTGATGGTGCTTACCCCTATTTTTGAGTTTTAAAAGTTGATTTAGATAAGAGTGAGGGTCATAATGTTTCAAAGTTGGATTGTGGATCTTTGAAACTAAAGGATGAAGAAGGTGAAGAAGAAAAAGAAAAAGAGACAGCAGTTGAGGTTGAAATAGAGTCAGAAAAAGAGTTAGAAGAAGAAAAAGATGAAGCAGGAACTGAAGAGAAAAAGGATTCTGTTAATCCTGAAGAAGAGACTGAAAAAGAAGAGGCAAAAGAAATTAAGGAAGCCAGTGATGCTAATACAAAAAAGCTAGAATTAAGTGAAGAAGAAAAAGAGACTGAGGTTGAGGCTAATACGGAATCAAAGTTTATAACAGCACAAAGGAGTAGAGAGGCTATGCTGGGCAAAATGGAAAAAGAACTCATTGAAGAGCATAATAAGGAGCTTGATGAGGCTATCAAACAGAGTAATGCTGTGATTGCACACAACCAGTCCCTCATTAAGTCTTTAGAAAGGATGAAAAATTTCAATGAGAGAAGGCTAGCTACTCTAAAGGTAAAGGGCAAGCCCTACACTCCTACCTCAGAAAAGCCTAAGAAAGTGAAGCACACTGCGGGAAAGCATAGAGTTCATGTAAGGAAGCCTCCTCAGCATCCCTCTTCTAAACATTCTGAGAGTCCAGGTGAAACTTCTCCTGCACAGAACCTCAGAAGTTCTAAGAGACTTAGAATTGATTCCAAACCTCTCTGACTCCCTTCTAATCTGCTCTGATTGTGTTTTGAGAATTATTTTCTATTCTTTATTTTTAGTTCTTTATTTGTCTTTGTAGTTTGTATTGTTTCGAATTCTATTTAATTTTTTGTTTTTTTTATTCTGTTTGTTTTACTAACCCTTCTTTATGATGACAAAAAGGGGAGAACACAAGAAATTTTGATGATTAGGTACCTGAAGGAGTATGTATGTTATTTTTTTTACTAATCTCTATATGCTTATCATGTTCTAATTTGTGCTATTTTGTTTCGATATAAACAGAAAATAGAATATGGCTATATGTTTTGTATGATGATCTGATAGTTAGATTTTCGAACTTAGTTCTCTATTCTAATGTATGCTCTGCAGGTTAGACTTAGAACTTAGTTTTTTATTCTAATGTCAATTTCTATTTCTTTTTGCTCTGATCATATGCTCTGATTATTAGACTTTAGAATTAAGTTTTTTTTTAATTCTAAATATATGTTCTAATATCAGTTTCTAAAACTATTTTCTGTTCTAATCCCTGTAGATATTTTACTGCACTTATTCAGGGAAGCTTTATATATGTTCTAAACTTGCTTCATGATAAAATATGTTATGTTTAGAACTTATAATTTATTGGCATGCATAAATTTAGGTGGAGTAAATGATTTTATGTTTAATAAATTTATTAGTTTTGTCATCATCAAAAAGGGGGTGATTGTTGACTCGAAGGTCAATTTTATCTTGAGATTTTGATCATTAAGCAGAACAAATAAATTTAATTATTTTATCTGTGCTAACATTATTTTATGCAGATTTATGCTTAAAATATGAAAATAATAAACGAGGCAAATTCCTACAAATCCAAGGATAATTGAAGATCATGAAGACCATTGAAGATTTTAGTGGTTAGCATTTTAGGATTTGTTGTAGGATAGAGAGAATATTCATTTATAAGCACAAAAACATTTCTTCTCTCTTTCTCAAAAATAATTTTCGAAAAAGTTTCCTTGAAAAGTCAAAAATCTAGTTTTTAAATTCACTTACATAAATGAAAGAGATTTTGTGTCAATCATTTTTTTTTTGGCAACAAATTTTTGAAAAAGATTTATTCATTTTTAGAAACTATCTCTATAAAAATCTTACTTTTATTTACTTACCTAAACGAAAGAGATTTTGTCTCAATCATTTTTCGTAACAAATATTTTGAAAAAGGTTTTTATATTTGAAAACTATTTTTAAGGAAAGTCCAAAATCTTGCTTTTATTCGCTTACCTTAAAAGAAAAGATTTTGACTCAAAACATTTTAGGCAACAAGATCTCCGTATCTTCTAGTTTTGGGAAGTCAAAATTCTTATTTAAAAGCTAAAGATTTTACTTTCTAAAATGGGATTTACATCCCTCTCTATAAAAGGCGTCTTTTCCTTGTAAAGACGTGGGTTTTTGTTTTAAGAGTATAAGTCCATTGATCAAATCTTTAATCTCTCAAAACTTACTTTCAACCCCCTTATTTCTTTTCATCTTATTGCTTCATGAATTATTTTTAAGAGAAAAGAAAAATTTATAACAACATCTTTTGAAAAACAGTTTTGTTCTTTAAAACGGTTTTCTAAACTTAATTTATGTTTTTCCTGTGCTTATATTTGCATTTCTCTCTATCTATATAGATTATGTAATCTGTTGTAGACAGGTTTTTTCTGAAAAAGATTTGTGTAATAGCTTAGGTGAAAAGCTATTATGAAATAGGTTATCAAGTGACCTTCTCCTTGTGTGAGATTCTAATGTCTTTATTTGAGTTTCTGTTCTCTACAAAAACAGAAAGGGTTGAGATTGACTAGAACCTTTGGAAAATCAAGTGGGACAAAGGGTAGATCTAGGTGTTGATCTATTGCCTTGTACTGTTGGTTTGTCTCTTACCCTTAAAAAGAGATAACATAGTGGAGGATCTCAAGATGAGTCTTGGGGAGTGGATGTAGGCGAGTTAGTGCCGAACCACTATAAATCGCTGTGTTAATCTTTTTACTTTCTGAAGTTCTGCTTGATACCATTTTATTTACACTTCTGTTAATCTTTTAGAAATGCTAAGTTGTTAATGATTTTATTGTTCTAAACTCGTATAAGTTTTATCTTTATTGAACATTAGAACTCTGGACTTCTGCATTGTGAATATACCAAGTTTGAATAATAATAATTACCATAATAATCAAACTATCTGAGATTGCCAAAATGAGGATATTACAAGACTTTTACATAAAGAATCCGAAAAATCAGCCCAAACAAACGGGCTCCAAAAATTTATTCTCAAAATCAAATGAGATTTTCACTAGA
Source organism: Jatropha curcas (assembly GCF_041381405.1). Lineage (NCBI taxonomy): Eukaryota > Viridiplantae > Streptophyta > Magnoliopsida > Malpighiales > Euphorbiaceae > Jatropha > Jatropha curcas. Next base: position 6,711,227 of record NC_143157.1, on the reverse strand, counting down.
TATTTGAGACATTGCCACGACATGCCAGGTATGGTTTTTATACCAAAATTCCATTCAAAAGTGTTGAAATCGGGGTCCGTAAGCTCGGACCTTGATTAGCCCAATCTTCCGGAGGGGACAAACTATTGACTATGATTTCAGTATTGGCTTTTAGGAAATCCTGCTACAGTTACAACGGCATGAGAATCAACAAGATCGGACGTCATTTGGGCCTCGAATGAACCCCCAAAAGCCCGAAAATCCCAAAATCAAAGCAAAATGGCAGAGTAGTAATTTGCCCTAATCGATGCCCACCTGTATGCTACCAGCATCGATCACCCGCCATCCGGTACCAATTTGGCCCTGCTAAGCAGCCTCCATAGGTACTAGCACTAACATGGTCAGTACTAACGCTGAGCAGCTTAGCACCAACCAAGGCATGTTAGGCAGCCTCTTTGGTCTATAATAGGTGCTTTCCCCCTCATTTACAAGCACCTCTTGTTGCTTGATCGAACACTTATCAAGCATCAACAAATCTATTTCTCCTTTGTGCGAACAATTCTAAGGTAATATAGTCCGATTCAGTTCTCAAAAGTCAATCATTTTGACTTTCACTTACACTTTAGTCTTCCTTAGACTAAAGCTATCTAATATAATATTATAAGCCTAATTTTGGGTCCTCGTGCCCTACCTTTGCTAAGTTGGAGAAAGACTCGACGTCTTTTATTATTTAAATGACCGTGGATCTACGCAACCGCACTCTTGCACCACCCAACCATTAAACCCCTTGTCCTAGGGTATAAAACTAAACTCGACTTTATCAATTAAGCCCGGTCCATCTAGCATCTTATAAACTGTCAAGCCCGATCCATCTAGCATATAAAATGCTTTAAGCCTGGTTCGCCCAGCACCCACTATAAAACCAGTTTTTAATGCAAAGCTCGATCTGTCCAGCACCCTAAGCCCGGTCCGTCCGGCACTTTATAAGGCTACTCCTCGAGTGGGCCGTCAAACCCTACCATCCTCATCGATGGTAGAACTTCATGCACCCTAATCCTCATACAAATGAGGTATGAAGGCATACCTAGGGATTTCAGCTTAAGTAGCAGACCCCCCATTGAACAAACCAGTCAAGATCTAGGGGAATGTGTCGCACGACCTAGAATCCTCAATAAACAAGGCTAGAGTCCGAATTGCACACTTTTCAATTATTTAAGCTTTCAATGCTTTGTCTATAATTGCCATGCATTATTAGTATGCTCATGCATCTTATAACTGTCATTCACACAAGAAAATATTTTGATTTCTCGTTTATAACCGAAACCGTTGATTCATATGAAAAGAAGCTGAAAACCTAATCCATGAACCTAATGATTTTAGGCTAGTGCTTTTATCCTAAAGGCAATCTAAAATGGAGTCAATCACGGGATTTTTTCCTTAATTTTTTTCTCGAAAACAAAAACAAATTAAGGTGGTGACTCTTAACACATCACACACTGTCAAAGCGCTTCAAAGAGCCAACCCAATCACACTTAAGCGCTAACCGAGTCATAATCAAACAAAAAGGAAGCATAAGGAGTTCCTACCAGTTCTGTGATGAACCCACCAATGGGCCCGTCTAGTTAGACTTTGTCCTTCGGATCTTTCTCATGGCGCTTGAAAGGGGGCTCACATGTGTATATAAATGAGCCCAATTCAGTCTGCTATATACAATCCTTCACAATCTCAGGGAGGCTATCATATAACTCGTCGTCCAGGAAAGTGTTACCGCCAGCCTCAACCCGAGACAAATTTGCCTTCAATTGTCAAAACACAATAAGTTTTGTTGCGACTAACCAAATTATACATGTCTTTTTGTTTATTGTTGATAAACAAGTTTAAAAAACCAAAAGAGAACAAAAATGAGCCAAGTCTACTGCCAAATGGCGCTAGACACTAAGAAGTGGTGCACAACATTTCTAAAATGCCTCACGCCATCTCTCCAAGGCATAAACATAAGTCACACACAAGTAAAATGTAACATCCTTATTTTTTTGTGTATTGAATGGTGATTTACCGGTCTGTGAATTGTACCATTTGACCAGGAATTGATATTATTTCGGCCCCAAAAAAATTAATATTCATGATTTATATTTTATTTAATATTTCTAGAGCATGCATGCATTATTTTGATGGGTAGAAATTAACTTATGAATTTATTTGGAGAAATTAAGTAATTAATGAATAGTGAATTATAGTATTTTAGAAATTAGAAAATTGGAGAATTATTTTTATGTAGTAATTTTAATAATTATTATGGAGAAAAATATTATTATGAGAGGTGTATATAGAGAATTAGTGTGAGACATTAGATTGAAATATAAGTGACTAAATCCTAGCCACACAATTAATAACTTCCTAAGGAAGTTGTCTATATTTATAAAAATGCCCTTTATCTATTAAAAACCCTTATTTCCCCTTTAGCAATCACATTTTTGTTTTCCTCTTCTCCTTCTCCATCTTGGCTGACAAACCCATCTCCCTCTCCTTTCATTTTCTTCTAACTTTTCTTCAAGAAATCACTCAAACCTACTAAATCAAACTAATTTCTAGTCTTTCCTATTGAAGATTAAGACTTGTATGGTTGATTTTAGCTTATGGGATTCAAGAATTTGGAGATTCAAAGTATAGCAAGTAAATTTTAAGGTTGTTATTAGTTGTTTGAGTTTTGATTTTTCTATCATCTTTATCATGCCATACGTGATTCCTCCTTTCTCTAATTTGCTTTCTTTGTTTTGATTGTGGACTTTTACCTTTGATTAGAGGTGGTTCAGCCCTTTACTATGTACAAAGGAAAACCAAAGTTGTAGGGATTTTTATTAAAGCTGAATTGACGTCAGTGATCATAAATCCCTACTCCCTATTTAAATTTTGCTATTTTAAAGTTCTAGGTTTACTGGAGAAAAATAGGGATTTCGCTATAATTGCTCAAATTGTTGTGTTTGGATGGCTTAAAATTGTATATGCTTGAATTGAAAAGGAAACCTCCTCCCCCTGTGTTCTTAGAGTGGTCGAACCACTCATGGTGGGAGGCCCTTATTTTCTTTGCTTTTTAATTCATGATTTGGACTTTACTTTGTAACACCGTAACACCCACCACCCAGTCCCAGGAGACCCGACAGTGGATGCCACATTCAGTGTCGAAGGCACCGTTCTAACTAACATATAAATCATATATTCAGGTTATGAATTAGAAGTGATTTAGTATTCAAAAGTTTAGCAAGTAATAATTTTTTTTTAAATGATTTGGGAAAATTCTACAAAAAAAACTGCAAGAGTTTCCCCTAAAAACTAGGCTCACCAAAAGTGTGAATACAAAACATTTCCAAATTCAAACTGCAAACCCCAACAAACTCCAAATCATCAACACAACACAATAACACTCCTATAACTTCATAACTATGAAATCTCTCTTAGCATCACAATAATCATCAAACTAAATGCATTCATTCATATATCAAGTCCTAATAAACCAACCATGCCAACTAACTTGATAAATATTTTATATCCAAACATAAAATCGATCCCATGGTTATCTCCAAATATATACACCAAAATAATTTTTAAGAACATGTTTAAGTTATAATTCAATTAACATAATCTCCAAATAGGTAATAATCATACATGCCATAATTCTTAATAACATAAAACTAATACAGCTACTACCAAAATGGTCTCTTCTGCACTGATGCTATTCTTCTGGTCTTCGAGCAGCAACCACGGTCTTCAACCTATGCATGATAGAAATCAATGCGCTGAGTATAAAACTCACTGGTGCTCATAAATCACATACTTATCAACGTTGCGATGGCAACATACTTAAAACATAAATTTCATAAAAAGGTTCACAATCATAAAATCATTGAATATTCAACATGCATATACATTTATAACAAAAGAAATATCAAAGTAAACTTACAATTTGATAACATAATTAACTTAATCCTTTCATATCATAAGTTCATTACTTTAGACATTTATTTTATTAATAAGCATGCTATTTATTTTAAAACCATGTACCGAATTATCATGCTTTGAAAATTCATTTATAACATAATCATTTATTCCTAAATTAAGATTAACTAAAATAATATAATCTCATTTATTTAATTTCCTTAAACATATTTTTAAAGAGGCTTCCATACACTTGGGAGAAAATGAAGCAGATAAGATTTCATAAACTTATTCATAATGGCCTTATATGCCAACATAGTCATAGGGCTTCAAGAGCCTATCATAACATATGGAGCGCATCTGCTCTAACATAAGGCACCCACGTATCTAGCATATGATCATAGCTTCATATCATAATGGCATCAAATGCTGAGCATGCTCATCTTACATAATAAATCAAATCACACATCAAATTCATACCAAGTATATTAGAGCCCAAAACATAACTTAATTTCTTAATTCATAACACTTCTCATAAAACTTATTTTTCTTTAGTCTTGTTGAAATTATAATGGGAACTTAATTTAAAATTTATGAAATTCATGAAAATTTCATACTTAGACACAATTACTTAACATAGGAAATTTCTCATTAAACTCTTTTTTTTAAAAAAAAACTTTCTTAAAGTCATAATAAGATTTATCATAAATTAAAATTTATCATATAAGTTATGCTTTCCTTATGCAATTCAAGGCACACATACTTTAAACACCACTTTCTCATAAACTTTAAACATATAAAAATTATCAAATATACCATACCTATGTAAATCAAGTTACCATTACTCAAAACATATATATAGTATAACTTAGAAGGTCCAAGCATCAAATAACAAGATAAAGTAAGCCTTACCACCCTAGTGGCCTCTTTACGATGGTCAGGGGAGGAGGTTTCCTCCTTCAATCAAGCAGGCTAACATTATTCTTATGCACCCAAATAACCATTAAAATCATTAGCATGCATCAATTAAACCAATTTCATATTTTTCCCCAATTTCTAACAATTTTCTCTCATAGGAAAAATTACTAAAACATAACATATGTACAATTTAACTTTACTATCCATTAGGTATGTCCATAACAACACATTTAGAGGCTAATCAATACATTAATTGAAGAGAAAACTCAAACTCCTACGTAGACATGGTTCGGCCAAAATGGGAGAACAAGGGGAGGAGTTTCTCTCAACCAACTAATCATACTAACAATGTTTAAATACACCCAAGAGCACAATTATTTAATCAAGGTTCAACAATTTAAGCAATTTATACAAAATCCCCAAATTTTCACTTAATAGCATAAATCCTAAAAATCAAAATTTTGAAAAGAGGAAGTGTATCTATGAACACTAACCTTAAAACAAGCTTTAGCAAGTTTAGATTAAAGCTCTCTAAGCTTTAGGTTTGCCTTTCTCTTTGGTAGAGAGTTCCCCAACCTCTACATAAATGAAAATCAAAAATCAAAATCAAGAAAATAAATAAAAGAAGAATTGGGGCATGAATGGACATGGAAATGCTAAAAGAGAAATTAAAACCCAAAAATATGAAAGAAAATCATCAAAACACTTTCTTGGCTTAAGTAGAAAATCCCCAAATTTCTTGAAAATAATCACCAAAAATCACTACCCAAGCTTAAATCTCCAAGATTAATTACTTATTTAAGATTTAATGGAGTGAAAATGGTGTGTTTAGTAAGTAGGAATTGAAGAAAAACAAAGAGAAGGAGAGGAAGAAAGTGACGCCTAAGAGGAGAAGAAGAAGAAGAAAACGAAAAGTGATTGCTCAATAATAAGATTTGACTTTTATAAGTCAATAAGGGCATTTTAGTCTTTTATAACTACTTCCTTAAGAAGTTGTAAATGTATGGCTCAAATTAAGTCAATGGTACTTTAATCCAATGGTTAAGAATATTCTCCAATTAAATTCCTTCAAAATATTATTTATCTCTACAAAATTCTTAAATTTACTCTATAAAAATAATTTCTCAATTTTCCTTAATTAATAAAATACCATAATTCACTATTCACTAATTATCTAAATTCTCCAAATAAATTCATTTTTTATTTTTCTACCCATGAAAATCATGTATGCATGCTCCAAAAATATAAAATAAAATATAAAATATAAATAGTAATTTTTTCGAACCGGAATAATACTGATTCTCAGACCGGTGGTACTATTCACGGACCGGTAAAACTACTATTTCTGAAACAACCCGAATTTTTATTTTCAAATATTTTCCAATTAAATTTAATAAACTGACAGCCTGGAAATGTATTTAATTATTTAAATGCAAATCAATAATTCGTACAGTGACAAACCGAACCAAAAACCAATTGGAAAAATCTAGAATCGATCAAAAACCAAGATTTGGGCTGATTCGAACCTGAATCGAACCAAACCAGCCCAAACCATCTAGAAACATCTCCTCCCCTCTTATCTTCAACGCTCATATCCCTCCCTCACTCTGTCTTGCGCCTCCCGACCACCCACCCAGCACCACTGCCTTCCTCTCCTTTCTTCTTCTTCTTCTTCTTCTTCTTCTTCTTCTTCTTCTTCTTCTTTCCTTTCCTTTCTTTCTTTCCCTTTCTTCTTCTCTGCGATTGTGTCTGTGTCGCGTCCCAACAGCTCCAGCAGAAACGCAAGCCACCAGCACGAGCTCAGCCACGTAGCGCCACCTCGCTGCTGGTCCACGCTGCAGTAGCTCCGCCGTCGCTGTCTCTCTCTCCGTTCGATTCCAGCGAGGTCGACAGTCCACTACCTCCATCGCGCCGGCGAGCCTGTCACGTATCCCTTGAAGTTGCGTCGCCAGCTGCTCCGCCACAACAGATTACGCATCCGCCGACGTCACAGCAGCTCTGCTGCTGCTGCAGTGCATCTCCGGCCACCGCTTGACAGTCGCAGCGTGTATACTTCGATCCAACACGCGTAAGAATCCCCGATCTAGCGCAAATTCGACAAAAATTATATTTTGGGGTAAAAATTAATTTTAATAATTTTAGTTACTTGAATTAATTTTATTATTGTAGTTAATTAATTTAGTTCATTTAATTTTTAGTTATTTTGCGTAGTTAATTAATTTTATGTAGTGAAATTAATTTAAGTAGTATTAATTTATTGATTAATAAAAATATTTAGTTAGCAATTTTCGTTATTTAGTTAGTTAAAATTAAATTCAGTATGAAATAATTTATTGAGGAATTTTGATAATAATATTATGAATGGAATGAAATGAGGAATTGAGAATTTAAGGTAATGTTGATATTGATATTCAGATGGAGGATGAGAAAATTGAATTGATTGATTGCCCGATGGATGGGCTGTGTGATTTGGAGTTATTAGATAAAATTGTTGATATTTTAAACAGGTGGAAAGTCCAATTTTTAGGGGAGATGCTGTCGAAATTTCGGTAGAAAATAAAATGAATTTTGGTAGCAAATAAAATTTATTATAGAAATTTAATTAATTATAGAGAGTAAATTATTGATAGAAATTAAATAGGTTAAGAATAGTAGTGTGATGAATAAATATTTTATCTGATATTATTCTTTTTTTCCGATGTCATTTTTACTTTGCTTAGATCGCTCGGGTCCATCTAGTGCTCCTCCCGGATAGAATCAACGCTAGAGCTTCGTTCTCCACCACAGTGAGTAATAATAAATAATGCATGTCAACACTGCATTTGCATAACATTACATTTTTATATATTTACATATTGTATTTTCTCAAATATATTATGTTATGATCACTATAATTATACTTATGCATAATTGTGCATTTGGATGAAATTGGTGTATTATGATAAATGAATTGTTTGATTATTTGTGCTGTGTATATACTGTGCTCTGTTTGTGTGGAGTTAGGATGAAGTGGGTCACCCTGGGTTTGTGAGGACGGTCGATAAATATGGATCCTGATGAACTGATGAAATTGGACCGTCGGCCGGGTAAATGGGAGATCGGCGCCCCCGTGTGCACCTGATGAATTGATGAAATGATGTTGATGAGATGGAAAAGAAAAGAGAGAATGTAAAATAAAATATTGAGAGGACTGGTCAAGTGAGGATTAGACCGGTCGGCCAGATATGGGGGATTGGCTCCCCGGGTGCACATGTTTGAGAGGATGGGCTGTTTGAGAGGACGGCTCGTCGGGGGTTTAGGTGACGCCACTGACTAATTTCCACGTGATGTGATTATTTGAAGGTGATATTGTTTGTGGGTGCTGATGTAATGTCATATGATTGACTGTTGTGTGTTCATTCAGTATACTAGGGTGCATTTTGCTTGACTGTATGTGGTGTGTATTATTTATTATTATTCACTGAGTTGCAAAACTCACCCCCCCAACAAACCTCCCAGGTACTAGGAAGCAGCTGATTCGACTGAAGCTCTGCAATCTTCTCCGTAGAGTTACAAATGTAAACTTTATATTCATGTTATTTAATTTTGGATGTATAAATTATTCCGTTATCAGATTATTTTTAGACTCCGCAGTTATAGGGTTGTGTATTTAAATTGGGCCTTATTGTTAGCACTACGCTATAAATTAATTATTGTGTAATTAACTGTAGGTAAACTAGTAAGCCCTTATTGTGATTATGAGTTATTGTGAATAGGCCCTGGTTAAATTTTATGTATTATTTGATATTGGGCCAGATGTTTGAAAATTTTATAAAACTTATATCTCAAGTCATATGGGCTTACTGTTTTGTTGAATTAGGAGAATCATGTAGACAGATTGAATAATTTAGGCTTACTACGGGCCTCGGGGGCCTTAAGCTTACCTAGGCCCTAGTGCCGGTCCGGCCCACGGAAACGGGTCGTGACAAAGGTGGTATCAGAGCAAAAGTTCATAAGTCTAGATGTAACTGCGGAGTTCAATAATAATCTGATAAAAGAAATATTTAATTAGTTAGGTGCATTTGAGGACTGGTACATTAAAACTCAGATGTTGAGGAATTCAATGAGCTATTAACCTTGTTTGGAGTAAAGAATATAGAGAGAACATAATTGAGGATTTGAAATGAGATTGTATATCTATCTTTCGTTGGAAAATTGTTAAGTTGATAAATAGGTGATGTGCTTGGGATAGAAGCCAAAATCTCCTATCAGTTGATAGCAATTAGCTAGAGAAATGTCATGATTTTGTTTGAAATAAGCTTGTAGTAATGCCATGAATTTGTTCTCTTTAATTGGAAAGGATTGAATGGTAATGGTAGAATTGATAATAATAATAAGGATTCTTGTATCAGTAAGATTAAATACTTGATTTGTGTATGAGCTTCTTATGGAATGATGATCATTGCCTATAATAGCTAATGAGAGAAAAATGAGGCGATACATCAATGCAGGACACATGATATATAGCTAATGAGATTAATATCCCTTACTTAAGCAGAGGTTATGAAGAGCTTAAATTCTTACGTGTAAAGGTGAATATTAGTGTTGAATCTGTGCCTTGGGTTATGAATGGTTTACTTGATTTGACTTGTGGATATAGTACAACTCAAGTTTAAATTAACTATGGTGATAAGGTAGATATCTAGCTGTTCATAAGAAGTATTCTCCTGAATGTGAATGTAATAACTTTTAGTAGTTGCAGCATTATGTGAGAAGTACAACCACCGTTATCGTAAACGACTATTGCATCCTAGTTTCTTGCTACTTTTAAAATTCGAGGACGAATTTTTATAAGGGGGGAAGATTGAAACAACCCGAATTTTTATTTTCAAATATTTTCCAATTAAATTTAATAAACTGACAGCCTGGAAATGTATTTAATTATTTAAATGCAAATCAATAATTCGTACAGTGACAAACCGAACCAAAAACCAATTGGAAAAATCTAGAATCGATCAAAAACCAAGATTTGGGCTGATTCGAACCTGAATCGAACCAAACCAGCCCAAACCATCTAGAAACATCTCCTCCCCTCTTATCTTCAACGCTCATATCCCTCCCTCACTCTGTCTTGCGCCTCCCGACCACCCACCCAGCACCACTGCCTTCCTCTCCTTTCTTCTTCTTCTTCTTCTTCTTCTTCTTCTTCTTCTTCTTCTTCTTTCCTTTCCTTTCTTTCTTTCCCTTTCTTCTTCTCTGCGATTGTGTCTGTGTCGCGTCCCAACAGCTCCAGCAGAAACGCAAGCCACCAGCACGAGCTCAGCCACGTAGCGCCACCTCGCTGCTGGTCCACGCTGCAGTAGCTCCGCCGTCGCTGTCTCTCTCTCCGTTCGATTCCAGCGAGGTCGACAGTCCACTACCTCCATCGCGCCGGCGAGCCTGTCACGTATCCCTTGAAGTTGCGTCGCCAGCTGCTCCGCCACAACAGATTACGCATCCGCCGACGTCACAGCAGCTCTGCTGCTGCTGCAGTGCATCTCCGGCCACCGCTTGACAGTCGCAGCGTGTATACTTCGATCCAACACGCGTAAGAATCCCCGATCTAGCGCAAATTCGACAAAAATTATATTTTGGGGTAAAAATTAATTTTAATAATTTTAGTTACTTGAATTAATTTTATTATTGTAGTTAATTAATTTAGTTCATTTAATTTTTAGTTATTTTGCGTAGTTAATTAATTTTATGTAGTGAAATTAATTTAAGTAGTATTAATTTATTGATTAATAAAAATATTTAGTTAGCAATTTTCGTTATTTAGTTAGTTAAAATTAAATTCAGTATGAAATAATTTATTGAGGAATTTTGATAATAATATTATGAATGGAATGAAATGAGGAATTGAGAATTTAAGGTAATGTTGATATTGATATTCAGATGGAGGATGAGAAAATTGAATTGATTGATTGCCCGATGGATGGGCTGTGTGATTTGGAGTTATTAGATAAAATTGTTGATATTTTAAACAGGTGGAAAGTCCAATTTTTAGGGGAGATGCTGTCGAAATTTCGGTAGAAAATAAAATGAATTTTGGTAGCAAATAAAATTTATTATAGAAATTTAATTAATTATAGAGAGTAAATTATTGATAGAAATTAAATAGGTTAAGAATAGTAGTGTGATGAATAAATATTTTATCTGATATTATTCTTTTTTTCCGATGTCATTTTTACTTTGCTTAGATCGCTCGGGTCCATCTAGTGCTCCTCCCGGATAGAATCAACGCTAGAGCTTCGTTCTCCACCACAGTGAGTAATAATAAATAATGCATGTCAACACTGCATTTGCATAACATTACATTTTTATATATTTACATATTGTATTTTCTCAAATATATTATGTTATGATCACTATAATTATACTTATGCATAATTGTGCATTTGGATGAAATTGGTGTATTATGATAAATGAATTGTTTGATTATTTGTGCTGTGTATATACTGTGCTCTGTTTGTGTGGAGTTAGGATGAAGTGGGTCACCCTGGGTTTGTGAGGACGGTCGATAAATATGGATCCTGATGAACTGATGAAATTGGACCGTCGGCCGGGTAAATGGGAGATCGGCGCCCCCGTGTGCACCTGATGAATTGATGAAATGATGTTGATGAGATGGAAAAGAAAAGAGAGAATGTAAAATAAAATATTGAGAGGACTGGTCAAGTGAGGATTAGACCGGTCGGCCAGATATGGGGGATTGGCTCCCCGGGTGCACATGTTTGAGAGGATGGGCTGTTTGAGAGGACGGCTCGTCGGGGGTTTAGGTGACGCCACTGACTAATTTCCACGTGATGTGATTATTTGAAGGTGATATTGTTTGTGGGTGCTGATGTAATGTCATATGATTGACTGTTGTGTGTTCATTCAGTATACTAGGGTGCATTTTGCTTGACTGTATGTGGTGTGTATTATTTATTATTATTCACTGAGTTGCAAAACTCACCCCCCCAACAAACCTCCCAGGTACTAGGAAGCAGCTGATTCGACTGAAGCTCTGCAATCTTCTCCGTAGAGTTACAAATGTAAACTTTATATTCATGTTATTTAATTTTGGATGTATAAATTATTCCGTTATCAGATTATTTTTAGACTCCGCAGTTATAGGGTTGTGTATTTAAATTGGGCCTTATTGTTAGCACTACGCTATAAATTAATTATTGTGTAATTAACTGTAGGTAAACTAGTAAGCCCTTATTGTGATTATGAGTTATTGTGAATAGGCCCTGGTTAAATTTTATGTATTATTTGATATTGGGCCAGATGTTTGAAAATTTTATAAAACTTATATCTCAAGTCATATGGGCTTACTGTTTTGTTGAATTAGGAGAATCATGTAGACAGATTGAATAATTTAGGCTTACTACGGGCCTCGGGGGCCTTAAGCTTACCTAGGCCCTAGTGCCGGTCCGGCCCACGGAAACGGGTCGTGACAAAGGTGGTATCAGAGCAAAAGTTCATAAGTCTAGATGTAACTGCGGAGTTCAATAATAATCTGATAAAAGAAATATTTAATTAGTTAGGTGCATTTGAGGACTGGTACATTAAAACTCAGATGTTGAGGAATTCAATGAGCTATTAACCTTGTTTGGAGTAAAGAATATAGAGAGAACATAATTGAGGATTTGAAATGAGATTGTATATCTATCTTTCGTTGGAAAATTGTTAAGTTGATAAATAGGTGATGTGCTTGGGATAGAAGCCAAAATCTCCTATCAGTTGATAGCAATTAGCTAGAGAAATGTCATGATTTTGTTTGAAATAAGCTTGTAGTAATGCCATGAATTTGTTCTCTTTAATTGGAAAGGATTGAATGGTAATGGTAGAATTGATAATAATAATAAGGATTCTTGTATCAGTAAGATTAAATACTTGATTTGTGTATGAGCTTCTTATGGAATGATGATCATTGCCTATAATAGCTAATGAGAGAAAAATGAGGCGATACATCAATGCAGGACACATGATATATAGCTAATGAGATTAATATCCCTTACTTAAGCAGAGGTTATGAAGAGCTTAAATTCTTACGTGTAAAGGTGAATATTAGTGTTGAATCTGTGCCTTGGGTTATGAATGGTTTACTTGATTTGACTTGTGGATATAGTACAACTCAAGTTTAAATTAACTATGGTGATAAGGTAGATATCTAGCTGTTCATAAGAAGTATTCTCCTGAATGTGAATGTAATAACTTTTAGTAGTTGCAGCATTATGTGAGAAGTACAACCACCGTTATCGTAAACGACTATTGCATCCTAGTTTCTTGCTACTTTTAAAATTCGAGGACGAATTTTTATAAGGGGGGAAGATTGAAACAACCCGAATTTTTATTTTCAAATATTTTCCAATTAAATTTAATAAACTGACAGCCTGGAAATGTATTTAATTATTTAAATGCAAATCAATAATTCGTACAGTGACAAACCGAACCAAAAACCAATTGGAAAAATCTAGAATCGATCAAAAACCAAGATTTGGGCTGATTCGAACCTGAATCGAACCAAACCAGCCCAAACCATCTAGAAACATCTCCTCCCCTCTTATCTTCAACGCTCATATCCCTCCCTCACTCTGTCTTGCGCCTCCCGACCACCCACCCAGCACCACTGCCTTCCTCTCCTTTCTTCTTCTTCTTCTTCTTCTTCTTCTTCTTCTTCTTCTTCTTCTTTCCTTTCCTTTCTTTCTTTCCCTTTCTTCTTCTCTGCGATTGTGTCTGTGTCGCGTCCCAACAGCTCCAGCAGAAACGCAAGCCACCAGCACGAGCTCAGCCACGTAGCGCCACCTCGCTGCTGGTCCACGCTGCAGTAGCTCCGCCGTCGCTGTCTCTCTCTCCGTTCGATTCCAGCGAGGTCGACAGTCCACTACCTCCATCGCGCCGGCGAGCCTGTCACGTATCCCTTGAAGTTGCGTCGCCAGCTGCTCCGCCACAACAGATTACGCATCCGCCGACGTCACAGCAGCTCTGCTGCTGCTGCAGTGCATCTCCGGCCACCGCTTGACAGTCGCAGCGTGTATACTTCGATCCAACACGCGTAAGAATCCCCGATCTAGCGCAAATTCGACAAAAATTATATTTTGGGGTAAAAATTAATTTTAATAATTTTAGTTACTTGAATTAATTTTATTATTGTAGTTAATTAATTTAGTTCATTTAATTTTTAGTTATTTTGCGTAGTTAATTAATTTTATGTAGTGAAATTAATTTAAGTAGTATTAATTTATTGATTAATAAAAATATTTAGTTAGCAATTTTCGTTATTTAGTTAGTTAAAATTAAATTCAGTATGAAATAATTTATTGAGGAATTTTGATAATAATATTATGAATGGAATGAAATGAGGAATTGAGAATTTAAGGTAATGTTGATATTGATATTCAGATGGAGGATGAGAAAATTGAATTGATTGATTGCCCGATGGATGGGCTGTGTGATTTGGAGTTATTAGATAAAATTGTTGATATTTTAAACAGGTGGAAAGTCCAATTTTTAGGGGAGATGCTGTCGAAATTTCGGTAGAAAATAAAATGAATTTTGGTAGCAAATAAAATTTATTATAGAAATTTAATTAATTATAGAGAGTAAATTATTGATAGAAATTAAATAGGTTAAGAATAGTAGTGTGATGAATAAATATTTTATCTGATATTATTCTTTTTTTCCGATGTCATTTTTACTTTGCTTAGATCGCTCGGGTCCATCTAGTGCTCCTCCCGGATAGAATCAACGCTAGAGCTTCGTTCTCCACCACAGTGAGTAATAATAAATAATGCATGTCAACACTGCATTTGCATAACATTACATTTTTATATATTTACATATTGTATTTTCTCAAATATATTATGTTATGATCACTATAATTATACTTATGCATAATTGTGCATTTGGATGAAATTGGTGTATTATGATAAATGAATTGTTTGATTATTTGTGCTGTGTATATACTGTGCTCTGTTTGTGTGGAGTTAGGATGAAGTGGGTCACCCTGGGTTTGTGAGGACGGTCGATAAATATGGATCCTGATGAACTGATGAAATTGGACCGTCGGCCGGGTAAATGGGAGATCGGCGCCCCCGTGTGCACCTGATGAATTGATGAAATGATGTTGATGAGATGGAAAAGAAAAGAGAGAATGTAAAATAAAATATTGAGAGGACTGGTCAAGTGAGGATTAGACCGGTCGGCCAGATATGGGGGATTGGCTCCCCGGGTGCACATGTTTGAGAGGATGGGCTGTTTGAGAGGACGGCTCGTCGGGGGTTTAGGTGACGCCACTGACTAATTTCCACGTGATGTGATTATTTGAAGGTGATATTGTTTGTGGGTGCTGATGTAATGTCATATGATTGACTGTTGTGTGTTCATTCAGTATACTAGGGTGCATTTTGCTTGACTGTATGTGGTGTGTATTATTTATTATTATTCACTGAGTTGCAAAACTCACCCCCCCAACAAACCTCCCAGGTACTAGGAAGCAGCTGATTCGACTGAAGCTCTGCAATCTTCTCCGTAGAGTTACAAATGTAAACTTTATATTCATGTTATTTAATTTTGGATGTATAAATTATTCCGTTATCAGATTATTTTTAGACTCCGCAGTTATAGGGTTGTGTATTTAAATTGGGCCTTATTGTTAGCACTACGCTATAAATTAATTATTGTGTAATTAACTGTAGGTAAACTAGTAAGCCCTTATTGTGATTATGAGTTATTGTGAATAGGCCCTGGTTAAATTTTATGTATTATTTGATATTGGGCCAGATGTTTGAAAATTTTATAAAACTTATATCTCAAGTCATATGGGCTTACTGTTTTGTTGAATTAGGAGAATCATGTAGACAGATTGAATAATTTAGGCTTACTACGGGCCTCGGGGGCCTTAAGCTTACCTAGGCCCTAGTGCCGGTCCGGCCCACGGAAACGGGTCGTGACAATTTCAGATACAGAAAAAATAGAGTGTTACACTCCCCCTCTTTGATCCCACATGACCTGACTAGAGATGTCACCTTCTGTGCCAGAGGCACATACTGATTTATTCAGTTATTAAAATTGTTCTGAATTAGAAAAGCACTTAAGTTTCAAAAATGGATTTAGTTAAACGACATTTAAAAGACGAGCAGAAGACTTACCAATCAAGAGTAAACTTTTAGTAAAAATCCATCAGTTTAAATCTCAAAGGCATTCTTTTATACAAAGGAATCATTCTCTTAAAGAATAATATAAAGAAACTTATAAAAGAGATTGTAAAGTGCTTTCAAAAAACAAACAAAAATAAAGTTCAACCTGATAAAACATACCCTGTAAAAACCATAATTCTCAATATATATATATATATATATATATATATATATCTGTGAGCCGTTCGCGCTGACTATTTACTTACCGCTCGGTTCATCCTATAGCAGATGGCAATAAGTTAGCCTCTGACTCACAACAAAACCTAATAACTTTACCCGTATTTCGACCGGAGAATCTAAGAGAGACATTACTGTCGAGATTCTGACCGAAAAATTAGACATCTTCAATTAATTTGATAACCAGAGTCATTCTTTGATAAATGATCACTATGCGTCAGACTCAATAGAATTTGATCAATCCTGTTTTCTGTCATTAAGGTGGAGAACTGAACCAAGAATTCTCTTTCTTTATCATCAATCGAATCACTGTTCGCGACCGCCTCTTGGCATATTCGACTAAACTCCGAAACCCCTCAACTCATGAACTCTAGGTTGGCTTGACGAAAGACCAAGGCAAGGAACTTCAATGCTGGAGGAAGGTTTGAAGGACAACTGCTATTGAATCAAATGCAGGTATTGATTACTTTACCGAGGTAGCGACCTTGTTTTGGGTACAAAATAACATGTCACGGGTTCAAATCTTGTCATCCCTTAGTCCCGATCCAAATAAAGAAAAGGGATAATTTCTAACAAAGTTTTCGTGTTGTTGATTCCTAG
The DNA here is from genome assembly GCF_041381405.1 of Jatropha curcas. Taxonomy (NCBI): domain Eukaryota; kingdom Viridiplantae; phylum Streptophyta; class Magnoliopsida; order Malpighiales; family Euphorbiaceae; genus Jatropha; species Jatropha curcas. The sequence goes on along the minus strand of NC_143157.1, from coordinate 6,694,413 downwards.
GCGTGGTGCTTCTTCCTCTATGTCGCCTATTGGTACTAGTAGGGGCATATGGCTTCCTGGGTGTAGATGATGATATCTATATAGATGGATCTTATATATCGTAAAATGAAATAAAGAAGAGGATAGGAAGTAGCACCAGGAACTAAGACAGAAGCCAAGTAAGATAGCATCCAAGGAAGGAAAGGAAGCTCCGTTCAATTGAAATTTTAGTTTCTCATTTATAATACCCTGATTTCTGGAATCATGAGTTATTGCATGATAGATTGATTAGTAGTGCTATTAAGGTTTGGTACAAATTTCAGTCCAATTGGATGAGTTCTTAATTTTTTATCCTTGCTATGTCAATCATGTATTGCATACATAGTTTTCTCAAATTGATGACTTGAATTGCATATTAGTGTTTTCAATTTTAAAATTGGACTTGTTTTAAGCCTTGATTTGAAATTAGGTTGAAAATTTGATTTGATTTTGAAGAAATGGATTTTAATTGGACTATAGGGTATTAATTTAAATGATTTTAACTATTTTAATTGAATTAGAATTAACTTGTGATACCTTAAGCGAATCCCTCATCGGCTAAGCATAAGATGGAAGTGATGTACATAAGGTGTGATAGGCCTTGAGCTACTGAGACGCGTTTTGGGCTGGGAGGTGGTTCCCTGGCCCAGGAACAAAACCGTGCGGGCCTGGGGCCCAAAGCGGACAATATCTCAGTAGGCCTGGGATGTTACATAACCTATGGAAATTACTTTGTTTTAATTGTAAAAGTAAGTTTAATTAATTTGAACTATTATTTTTATCTAATTTTAATTGTAAAAGTAATTAAAAGTGGTGGACTTCTCTAGTACTAAAGCCGACACGTTAACTTTGATTACTAACCAATAAAAAAATAAGAAACATAAATAACTAGCATAAAAACAAGGAGGCAGTAGCCTCCTCACTATTAAAAAAAACAAAACTTCTCTTTTCTTCGTCCTATAGTTGCCGAAGCTCTCTTCCCCTTCCCCCTTTGATTTCTCGATTTCCTTAAGCAAGCTACAAAATCAAACTATAAAAATTCAATCTAGACTATTAGATCTGCGAAAGATCTTGAGAAACGAAGCCAAAGGCACATAGATTCAGAGCCTTAGTAGTTGTATTTAATTGAACCTAATCAAGGATTTTAGTGTATCAATCAAGTAAGTTTTCATTTTTTAAAATTTTCAATCATTATGTATTTTTATTTTAATGATTGATTAATGTTGTATTAGTATTTAAATGCATGATTATGGAGTTAGATCATAATTGTAATGGTTAGATTTTATGTAATTTGATTTAGAATAAGGTGAGCCTTCAAAGCTTAATAAAGGCGAGGAAAAGGCTAATTGATTGCAATTAAGTGTTGAATATTGCAGTTGAAGGTTAGTACTTAACCTATATATACTCAATTTTCATTAATTTTTTATTTTAGGGTTCTTAAGGGTAAATTGGGAATTTATGCTTTATGTTTGTGATTGGTTGAAATTGAGTTTATACTTGATATATATGACCTTGATTGAATATATGTGCAAGTGAAATTTAAAAATAAAGCACCCTAAGGGTTTGCATCAAGAGAGGCCGAAGCCTCCTTAGGTCCCCCTAGTTGTACTTTTGCTTGATTTTGGTACCACATGTGTGTAAATTTTTGTTGGTTTTTTGTAATAAGGAAATGTGGTAGCTTGATTTACCAAATTTGATAAGGGGACTCCATGAAATGATGATTGACTGAACCTATCATCATGTGTATTTTGTGTTTGTTTTTGAGTTTTAGGTATTAAAGGCATGTTGGTACAATAAGGTGCTTTAGTGATGTAGTAGTGTGCTTTAATGTTACACAAGTACATTGTATGATCAAAATCTAACATTGGGCAAACCTTATAGGGTCTATAATGAGTGTGTTTAGTTAATTTTAGTTGGTAATTATACGAGTAATATTGATAGCTATTAGTATAATTGAATTAAAGTAAAGGTTAATTAATTGGTTATGAGTAATAATTAAAGAAATAAGACATAACTTAATTTGGGATCTTAACTTATTTAGACCTAACCAATGAATTGAATTTGTAGTTGGACTTGTTGGTAATTAAATTGAACTATAATGAGTTTGATTGCATGAAAGAACTTGACTTAGCTCATTAATATAAAGAGGTCGAACCTACACCTAAGATGTTGAGTTGGGCTGACTTAATGAGACTTGAACATATGCATGTCTTAATTTTAATGTTTAATTGGCTGTTCATAATTTAATTAAATCATGACAATGGAAATTAGGGTTTTGCTTTTGAAGTGAGATTGATTTGGGGAAAATGGTGATGTAGGTCTAATAATGCAAAATTAATTCATATGTTATATTTAAGTTTAATCTCTTAGCTAGATTAGTGCGTCAAACAGCAAATGTGGCGTCCACCATCTAATCCTTTGGGACCAAGTGGCGAGTGTTATACATCCATAATCTTTTTGGTTGCCAAGAAATGGCACCCTGGCTATTTAATGGTGCATGCCACTTCTTCCCAGCCAAACAGGCTTTGAAGGCTTTCTTATGCTCTATTCTGGCTCTAGTCTAAGGAACCTTGCACGTCACAAAAGTAATAGTGCATGCCTTTACGTGTGGCGCACATGGTTCCTATCCAGAAGTCTGTATTCTATATTCTTCATGTTATAATCCAATTATGTTGATTCTTTTGGTTCTAGGATCAAGCCTTAGGGCCTAAATGGTGTTAGATTCAAATGAATCATATAAATCAATAATAGACATGAATTTTGATAGTGATGGTCATATTTGTTCAATTTTCAAAAGAAGAATATCAAAGGCTTGAATCTTGATTCATGTTTTCTTTAATTTTAATTCAATATACATCCTGGCATTCTTACATTTGCTATTCTTTATCTTTCATCTGCAAAGTCATTTATATTTAATGCCTTTATGCTTTACATTTGGTTTATTTATGTCATATTTATGCTTTATATCTATTATGTTCTACGCCTTCATTTATTTTGTTATAACCTTCACCTTTCTATCTTTATTGACTGGGTGATTATTGTTGTGACTCTTGAGTAATTGGATTATGATTATTTGTTGTTTGCTGAATGATTTACTTTATGCCCCTTTCTTACTATTATTATTACTTGGTTTTGTAAGGAGTTCATAATGAACTCTAATTTTGGTGTTGATGTAACAATGAGGATCACAAGGGTAGAATGTACCTACGACCCTATAGCTTGTACTATTTTCTCCTCTCCCCATTCTATGGATGATTTTGGTTTTATGTTATGACTAATTAATAATGCTTATGACTGTCATGTTTTAATCAATAGTGGATTAAAACGTTTTAGCTTCTCAATTAAAGTCAATTCTAATCCTTTAAAGTGAATAATCGGACAAATAATGGAGGTCAATCCAAAGACCGAGTGATCCGGGTGTCTAACATCTTCTCGAGGTTGTACCAAACTTCCTTACCTAGACTCTTGTTTATGGGTAATTTTCCCTCCAATGAGAGACTCGATTCATCTTTTTCCGTAAAAGAGTATGGCAACTCGTTTAAAGCTCTTACCAAAGGACGAGATCATTTTTCTTAAAAAGAAGCCTCCGATCATTTTTTTAAATAAACTCATTTTTTTATAAAACATTGCCTCTCTGAAGATAAAGGTTTTTCAAAATAAAATAAAAATAATTTTTAAAGAAATAATAAAAGACCATGAGGCAAAACGCATCGTCTTCACCTAGTCTTACATTTCAATTCATCTCTAATCTTTTCTGTTGTTTAAAGCCATTTCTTAAACATTTAGATGTGAGGGAAACCTAGGATTGCCCAAGCTGTTTAGCTACTGAGAAAAGGCAGAGCGTGGCTGTTCAAAGACATGCGGATCTACCTAATGGCGCGCGTCACTTCGTCTATTGCACGCCACTTCTCAATAGCCATTAGCCCTTTTATTTTTCATGCTCTATTTCATGTCTTCTTGTTTGTGAAACCAAGAATGCCCTAACATATAGCGCACGCCATACATAGGGCGCACGAGTTTTCTATATAGAGACGTGTTTATTTTGCTATTTATGATTAAATTAGTTAAATCAATTCTTATTGGTTTCCTTGATTCTCACATCAAGAGCTAAGTCTTAAATGATGAATCAGAGTCATTAGAGCCATTTATAATAAATTCATGGGTTTTGATAGTAATAATCATAGTTGTTCTTTCCTTTAAGGTTAGATCTTTAAAGGCTTCAATCATAACTTATGAGTGTTTTAATTTAAGCTCTTAATGATTGTTGGGATTCTTTAGTTCATTATTCATTGCTATAATTATGATGATTATTGCTATTTTGCTTTTATTGTTGTGATTATTGCTTTTTGCTCTTATTATTGTGATTATTGCTCTTTTTATTATGATTGCGATATATGTTGTGGTTTGACATTTGGATAGAATTTGATGAACTCTGTTATTTTTGTGTTTGATTCATTGATTCATAGTATGTATGTTGTGGATTGTTTAGATTTAAGGGTGTATGGCTCGAGTTTTTGAGAATTGGGATTTTGATTAGGGAAAATGGACCAAAAGGATGTAATTCTACTATTCTCCCTCCTTTTATGGATGGTTTTTAGTTTTATATTATGATGGATAATAATGCTCTATGGATGCATGTATTAAATAAAATTGCATTTAAAATTATGTTTCACCCCGATTAAGTTAATCTGAACACTTTAAAATGAATAAATGGAAAAATAGTGGAGGTCGGCCCATAAGCCGAGCGAGGTTGGTTGCCTAATACCTTCGTGAGATCATACCCAAATTCCTTACCAGTCTCTGGTATGTGAATTGGGTTCTTACTACGAGGGATCTAATTCGTCGTGCTATGGCACGTTAGTATTCCCTAAAGAGGGTGGTGACTTCTTAATTCTTACTTCTAGTAAGATATCCTGCTTTTAAAGAACCAGGATCACGTTCAACGATTTAACAATATGTTGCCTTTTCAAAAATAAAGGGATTGAGGTTTGAGATGTTTTCTGGTGTTTTATCATCGATGAGTCTCATGTAACTACTCGATTATCTAAATAGTTAAAAAATCTCAGTCATCTTCACGTAGCTATGCTTAAAACCATTAGGTTTTGCTTACAATTACTGCATACTATGATTATAAGATTTGGCAAATGGATGTCAAAATAGCATTCCTAAATGGTAGTCTACTTGAGGATGTGTATATTGTTGGATTTAATTTTCTATTGTGGGCTTAATATGTAAAATTAAATATGTACAGCAGTCTAATTGTAAAGTCAATTTCAAATGTGGTCTTGATTGTGAATAATTGACTATTGAGGTATCAACTAATTATAGATATTAAGTGTAGAGACCATTATATAATTCCTATTTCGTTAAAGGACCGAAATAGGAATTGTACTAACCCTACAGGTATATAAAGGTCGTGGTCCCCAGAGGAGTTGAATACGATTCAGTTTTACGTTCCTTTCGTATTGCTTCCGCTAAATCGATTCTTCAATTCTCTGGAAGGCTGCAAACCTAATTCTATACATCAAGATCGACGAACAACGATGTCAGGTACGCAACCTTTTCTTATTCAATCTATTTTGTTGAATCTAGTGGTTTGCACGATCTAGGTTATTGTGGAATTATTTGAGATTAATTCTTACAAGTGGTATCAGAGCCTTGTGCATAATTGCTAGATTTTAGATTGATTTTCGTATGTTTTTATTTGTTTACCCTACTGTTTACGGATTGAGGGTTTTGTTTAATTAAAAAAAAAAAAAAATTTTTTTTCTCACTGTTCTTCGGATTCCCCAAGAACAAGTAAGAGGTTTTGAACAAACCCCATTGACGATTAATTGTTCGTGTGATATTTTATATATTTTTTTTTTTTTTTGCCGGATTTTGTTTAAAAAAAAAAAAAAATTCAGATCGTTTTTTGGTTGGCGGCGGACCTGTTATCGTTTTTGTTTTTAGGGTTAGGGATGGCAAATTACAGTTAGGTCCCTGGAAACTTTCGGTTTAGGCCTTTAAGTTTCTGTAATTTCGGATTAGGCCCCTAAGTTTCTGTAACTTCAGATTAGGCTCCTAATTTTCTGTAACTTCAGATTAGGCCCCTAATTTCCTGTTTTCTTTCGTCTAGACCCATGGATATATATTTAATTAAATTAGATCCCCGAACTTTATTTATTCAAATTTATTTAGTCCAATTTTATAACTTAGTCTCTAATTTAGTGACTTAAAGACTAGATTATAATTTTTTTTTTGGACTAAATAATTTTAGATTATTAAATATTTAGACAATCAATTCATTTAATTGCAATTGTTTTGTTTTAATTACAATTAAATGATTTAATTTGTCGACTTGAGATTAAATTTTGGAGTGATTAAGTCCCTATTGTGTTTGATATTTGTTAAAATAAATTGATTTGATCAATAAGTCACCAAAGTGACCTCTATTGCTTGAATTGATTTATTTTAGAATATTAGACAGGTGTATTAGAATTCGTTGCGGATAGTTAATCGGCCCAAAGGAAGGTTGCTATCTGGCTGAGTTTTGAATACATGTTTGGCAATAAATATGTGATAATTGTTTGATTATTTTCCATGACAATGATATATCGGCCCAAAGGAAGATTTATTATTTGTCAGGACTATGTTATCAATATTTGATTGCTGCATTGAGATACTAATTACAAGTTAATGTTTTACATCCAAAGATGAGAATATTAATGTTGTGTCTGTATCTTATTTCCATTTTTTAATCTCTACTTATGTGAATTGTTTCATTTGTGGATTGTGAGCTTATACTTATCTATTTGTTTATTTTCTCTGATGTCAGCTAACATGTCATTTAATCCTGATTGTGTCCCTAAACTTGAGGGATCAAATTTTGAGTCTTGGAAATCAGACATTATGATCTTTCTGGGCTGTATGGATTTGGATCTTGCATTCAGGATGGACGAACCTGCTCCTCTTACTGATACGAGCACTGATGTTCAAAGGGTTCAGTATGAGAAGTGGGAGCGTTCTAATCGCTTAGGTCTAATGATCATGCAGAAAGGAGTCCCAGAACATGTTCGAGACTCTGTCTCAGCTGAAAAGAACAATGCTCAAAACTATCTTGCCGAGCTGGAGAGGGCTTATGTCAAGAATGACAAAGCCGAAGTGGGAACACTTTTAGGAAAATTAACCTCCATGAAGTTTGCTGGCAATGGTGGTGTTCGGGAGCATATTCTTAGCATGTCTCAGATTGCAAAGAGACTGAAGGCGCTGGGTATGGCTTTACCAGATGACCTTTTAGTCCATATGGTTATGAATTCTCTTCCTTCTCAGTATGGACAAATTAGGACTTCCTATAATTGTCAGCCGAATAAATGGACTCTTAACGAGCTCATTTCTCATTGTGTTGATGAGGAGGAAAAGATGAATTCTAACAAAAGAGAGAGTGCTCATTTTGTTTCTTCAGCTGGGAAGGGTAAGAACAAGAAAAGAAAGAGGCCTTTTGCAAAGACTGTTGAAAAGGCTATTGAGAAACCTGCTGCTGCTACTGCTGTAGATCCAGTACAAAAGAAGCCTTATGTGCCAAAATGCTTCTTTTGTGGAAAGACGGATCACTTGAGAAAGGACTGTCCTAAATTTGCTATTTGGCTTGCAAAGAGGGGTAAGTACCTTGTTTTAGTCTGTTGTGAAGTTAATTTAACTTCAGCTCCTAAAAACACTTATTGGATGGATTCTGGTGCTACCGCTCATATAAGTGTTTCATTGCAGGGCTGCCTCAACTACAGAAAGCCAACTGACGGTGAAAGATACGTCTATGTAGGAAATGGCGATCCGGTTGAAGTAGAGGCAATTGGACATTTTAGATTATGTTTAAGTACTGGTTATTTTTTGGATCTTATAGATACTTTTGTTATTCCCTCTTTTAGAAGGAATTTGATTTCTGTTTCCTTTTTGGACAAATCTGGTTTTCATTGTTCTTTTGGAGACAGTGTATTCACTTTATCTATGAATTCAAAAGTTTTGGGTACTGGTTGCTTGAATGAATGTGATAATCTATATATGTTAGACATTGATACTAGTTATCATGAATCCCTGCATGTTACTACAAGAGGTACCAAAAGAAAGTTGAATATTGATAACTCAGCTGTACTTTGGCATAGACGTTTGGGTCATTTATCCAAATCGAGAATTGAGCGTCTTGTTTCTGATGGTATCTTAGATACACTTGATTACACAGGTTTGGATTCTTGTATTGAGTGTATTAAAGGAAAATAGACTAAACAAAAGAGACTAGGTGCCATTCGGTCATCCAATGTTTTAGAACTGATTCATACAGATATTTGCGGTCCATTCCATATTGCAACTAGAAATGGCCAAAGATATTTTATATCATTCATTGATGACTATTCTCGTTATGGTTACTTATATCTCATTCATGAAAAATCTGAGTCTTTGGACGTGTTTAAATCTTATAAAGCCGAAGTTGAAAATCAACTAGGAAAGAAGATTAAATCTGTTCGATCTGACCGTGGTGGTGAATATTATGGTAAATATGACGGTTCAGGCGAACAACGTCCAGGACCTTTTGCGCTTTTCCTACAGGAATGTGGAATTGTCCCTCAATATACAATGCCTGGTACTCCCAGCATGAATGGTGTATCTGAGAGACGTAATAGGACTCTTATGGATATGGTAAGGAGTATGATTAGTCATTCTACTTTACCAGAGTCTCTGTGGGGTGAAGCGTTAAAGACAGCAGCTTATCTTCTCAATAGGATTCCATCTAAAGCAGTTGCTAAAACACCTTATGAACTTTGGACTGGACGTAAGCCTAGTCTAAAGCATCTTCATGTTTGGGGATGTCCAGCTGAAGCAAGGCCTTACAAGCCGAATGAAACAAAACTGGACTCCAAAACTATCAGCAGCTACTTTGTTGGATATTCTGAGCGGTCTAGGGGTTACAAGTTTTATAATCCTACTTCCAGAACTTTTTTTGAAACGAGAATTGCAACATTTTTTGAGGATGTTGATTTTGGAGGGAGAAATAAAGAAAGAAACATTGTCTTTGAAGAGGAACCAAGTAAGGATGATTCGGTTCTCATTCCTTTTGTTGTTTCTGATAGCGTACAGACTCCAGTTGCTCCTGTCCCTATTCAAGATCCAATTCAAGACAATGCTATTCTTCCTCAAGAACAAATTCAACAACCTCAAGAATTAGAGCCTGTTCAAATGCCTTTGAGGAGATCTACTAGGGAGAGAAGAAGTGCTATTCCAGATGATTATATAGTGTTTCTTCAGGAACATGAGGATACTGTAGACATGATAGATGATGATCCAATTAGTTTCTATCATGCCATGCAGAGTTCTGACTCTCATAAGTGGATTGAGGCAATGAACGAAGAGTATAAGTCTATGCAAGACAATCAAGTTTGGGATCTTGTTCAATTACCCGAAGGAAAGAAACCCATTGGTTGCAAATGGATATTTAAAACCAAAAGGGATTCTCAAGGTAATGTGGAAAGATATAAAGCACGTCTTGTAGCAAAAGGCTTTACTCAAAAGGAAGGGATTGACTATAAAAAAAACCTTCTCTCCAGTTTCTTCGAAGGATTCTTTTAGGACAATCATGACCTTAGTTGCAAATCTTGATCTTGAACTTCATCAAATGGATGTTAAGACTGCGTTTCTCAATGGCGACATTGATGAAACAATATATATGGTGCAACCAGAAAATTTTGTAATTGGAGATCCAAAACATCTGGTATGCAAATTAAAGAAATCCATTTATGGACTCAAGCAAGCTTCTCGTCAATGGTACTTTAAGTTCAACCAAGTAATTGTCTCGTTTGGTTTTGAGGCAAATGCTGTTGAAAATTGTGTGTACCATAAGTTTAGTGGGAGTAGGTTTATCTTTTTGGTCTTATATGTGGATGACATACTTCTTGCTACTAATTGTAAAGTCTTGTTGCATGAAACCAAAGTTTTTCTTTCAAAGCATTTTGAGATGAAAGATTTAGGTGAAGCTTCTTTTGTTTTAGGGATTCAGATACATCGAGACCGTTCTCGAGGTATTCTTGGATTATCACAAAAGAGCTATATTGATAAAGTGCTCAAGAGATTTGGTATGCAGAATTCTAGACCATTGGATACCCCTATTGCAAAAGGTGATAAATTTAGTAATCAACAATGTCCAAAGAGTGAACTTGAAATTCAGGAAATGCAAAAGGTTCCTTATGCGTCAGCTGTAGGAAGTCTTATGTATGTTCAAGTTTGTACTCGTCCAGACATTTCTTTTATAGTTGGCATGTTAGGTAGATATCTCAGCAATCCAGGAATGGATCATTGGAAAGCAGCCAAAAGAGTCATGAGATATCTTCAGAGGACTAAGGGACACATGCTCACATATAGGAGATCAGATCAGCTTGAGATCATTGGGTATACTGATTCTGATTTCGCTGGATGCCAAGATAGTAGAAAATCCACATCTGGCTACGTTTTTCTATTGGCTGGCGGTGCTATTTCTTGGAAGAGTGTGAAACAAACTCTAGTGGCAACCTCCACCATGGAAGCTGAATTTGTAGCATCTTATGAGGCATCCAATCAAGCTATTTGGCTGAGAAACCTTGTCACTGGGCTGCGTGTAGTAGGTGGAATAGAAAGACCACTGAAGTTGTATTGTGACAGCAAGTCAGCCGTTTTATTCTCCAACAACAACAGGAGCTCTTCTCGATCAAAACACATTGAGATTAAGTTCTTGGCTGTGAAGGAGAGGGTACAGAGTGGACAGATATCCTTAGAGCATATTGGAACAAACTCTATGATTGCGGATCCGCTTACAAAGGCAGTGATACCGAAAGTTTTCCATGAGCACACCGCTCATATGGGTATCGTTTTGTTTGAGACTGTCTAGTTTTAGTGGGAGTTTGCTCTTTATGCATACATTATGTTTTTGAATGCTCTATTTTATTTTGGATATGTTTTATTATGAAATTTTGTTGAGTACTCATTTTGGTTGATGGTTACACTCTGTATTACTATTATTGTTTTGCTTGATCTCACTTTTGTTGGTGACCAGTTGGAAACAGACATGATGATCACATTGCATGTAGTTTTCATGCTACACTTCTATAATGAATCTATGTCATTTAGGGATATTGGTAATGTAGTTGATGATGAACTTAGTCATGAGATCTATGGCGGATGTTTCTTCAGCTCTTTATCAATATAACTAATGGACGAGATTGTTTTTGGATACCTTGTATGACTGCGTTTGTTGAGCTCATTTTGGTGTATGTATTTTATTTAACATATGTTCGCCCAAGTGGGAGATTGTTGGATTTAATTTTCTATTGTGGGCTTAATATGTAAAATTAAATATGTACAGCAGTCTAATTGTAAAGTCAATTTCAAATGTGGTCTTGATTGTGAATAATTGACTATTGAGGTATCAACTAATTATAGATATTAAGTGTAGAGACCATTATATAATTCCTATTTCGTTAAAGGACCGAAATAGGAATTGTACTAACCCTACAGGTATATAAAGGTCGTGGTCCCCAGAGGAGTTGAATACGATTCAGTTTTACGTTCCTTTCGTATTGCTTCCGCTAAATCGATTCTTCAATTCTCTGGAAGGCTGCAAACCTAATTCTATACATCAAGATCGACGAACAACGATGTCAGGTACGCAACCTTTTCTTATTCAATCTATTTTGTTGAATCTAGTGGTTTGCACGATCTAGGTTATTGTGGAATTATTTGAGATTAATTCTTACATATATGACATAACTTAATGGTTTGAACCCAAAGAGTTTCCTAATAAAGTATGCAAACTGCAAAAGACCATTTATTGACTTAAGTGAGCTTCACGGATTGGAACATCCATTTTGATGAGACAATCAAACAATTTGATTTCATTAAAAATATAGATGAATGTTGTGCGTACAAGAAAGTAAGTGGGGCGAAATTATATTTCTTATTCTATATGTTGATGACATAGTAATAATACGAAATGGTATATCACTACTTCAATTGTAAAGATTTGGTTATCCAAGAACTTATCCATGAAGGAAATGGGAGAGGCAACTTATTTACTAGGAATTAAAATCTATAGAGATAGATCTGAAAAGCTGCTAGATTTGTCCCAATCCACATACATTGACAAAGTGCTAAAATGGTTTAGTATGGAGGAATCCAAGAGAGGTTATATACCTATGTCACATGGAGTACGTCTATCCAAAAACATGTGTCCCAAGACACAAGATGAAAAAGAACGAATGGAAAGAGTTCCATATGCTTCTAAAATAGAATCTACAATGTATATGATGTTATGCACTAGTTTAGATGTATCTTATACATTGAGCATAACAAGCAGATATCAGTCTTATCTAGGCGAATGTCACTGGACCGCCGTTAAAGTCATCCTTAAGTACTTGAAAAGAGCTAAGAATGCTTTTCTAGCTTATGGAGGGACTAATAAACTAAAAGTTCATGGATATACAGATGTGAGTTTTCAGTTAGATATTGATGATAGTAAATCACAATCTGGACATATTTTTACTCTAAATGGTTGAGTAGTGAGTTGGAAAAGTTCCAAACAAGAAACCATCGCAGATTCTACAACTGAAACTGAGTATATCTTTGCGTCTGAGAGAGCAAAAGAGGCAATTTGGATCAAGAAGTTCATTACTGAACTTGGTGTGGATCCAAGCATTATTGAAAAAGTTACCCTGTACTGTGACAACAATGGAGCCATTATACAAAAAAAGGAACTCATGTCTCATCAACGAACCAAACATGTACATAGGCGATTCCATTTGATTAAAGAGATCATTGAGAAGAAATATGTAGAGATAAAGTGAGTACCTACTGATGAGAATCTTGCATATCCTCTCACTAAGCCATTATCCCAGAAGAAACATGATCACCATGTAGATGCTTATAGGATAAGACATAAGGGTGATTGGCTTTAGTGCAAGTGGGAGATTGTTAGTTATATGCCCTACAACCAATTGATTGGTAGTATATATTATTTTCATGTATTATATATTTTATTATTAATAAAGGCGTTTATTTATCATTTATATTAAGTTAAGTGAATCTTATGTAAAGATAAAGTCCATGCGACTATATTGCTTTGCAAAAGAAATTATAATGTAGTTGTTTATTTTTGCATCAAATCTATGTCTATAAATATTTCTAGTCAATGTTCTCTCATCAATGGACGATGATTAAGACCAATACATATTGTGTGCTTTCCGTTGTGAAAGGAAGCAAATATTCTCATAATCTAGGTGTTTGTTATATGTATAGAACTAATATATAGAACTAATACATAGATGTTTGTTATATAGAGTAGTTCACTGAAATTAGCAAATAGGTTTGAAATTTCATTCAAGAGATCAACAGCTATTGCTGAGAGAACTAACATGATTTTTCATAGCAAACACACTCCATGCTTAAATTGTTAAATTAGAACATTATTTATTAAGAGATATTAATTACGCTCAGGAACCATATGCTGAAAGGTTAAGTCAAATCACTATTAACTTTCCAAATATTTAGATAGTCTTGACATGTTTCTAGATAATACTCTTGACCTTTGAATATAAATTAATTAATGAATTATATTTGTCGTCAATATATTTGAAATCTAATGGGTCACACACACAAGATTGATATGAGAAATTAAAATGAGAAGATGGATCAAATGGGACTTGATTATAAATAAGTTTTAGGACATCAAGGCAAAATTATAATATATAGACATACTTAATTGAAATATATTTAACACTTACTTGGTTTAAAATTTTTTTAATTTAAACCTAGTGTTTTAATATAATTTATTTATTTAAATAGTTAAACAAATAAATATTATTATTTATATTTAAACCTAGAGTGTTAATATGAATAGGTTTATGAAAAGAGTTTGAAAGAGATAGCCACCAAAAGTTACACAACGTAAAATAGAGCTACCACTCAAATACTTTATGCTTCTCTATTTTCTAAAATGATTTTTTGTCAATTCGTGTGAATATTATTAGAGACCGAATAATTAGATGATTCTAATTGTGAAAAACAGTTAATATATCCTTAAAGAATTGGCTGAGATGTTATTCTTAAATTGTTAATTTATTGCCTTATTCGATTAAATGTGATCCATATTAGTATAAAAATTAATTTTTATTTTTATTTCCGCTGGGTATTTGATTCGAATAAAACAACACTCAATCCGTCTATCTCTCACCATGTTATATGTTTTATCTCTAGAACTAGAATACTGTCTTGCATAAAGATGTAAATAAAACAAAACGCACGTGTGAGATTTTAATGGCTAGCTATTTCTGTTTTCTTATATATATGCATTTGGTACTTGACGACTCTGTGTGCACGTTGTCCTTTTTTTGTTTATTTTAAAATATAGCAAGTGACGTTTCAGCTTAGATAGCATGAAATTGTAGTGCCTCTATTGGTGATGGAAACGTTATCACAAAAATAATTGGAGCACCTTTGTTGGACCAACCAACAGAGTTTACCTGAAAAAACTGCCAACTGTCAAAACCAAAAAAACCGGTCAATCATAATTTGAATTAATGCTAATTAACCGCTTCTTGCTTACAAGATTCAACTGATTAAGAAAGGATTTGATAACTTTTCTTAGGATTCTTTTGGTCTGCCTGTCACTTGGACACAGATATTAAAGATTTGATAACTCGTAAAGTTAAAAGATTGAACACATAATTCATAGCTCTGTGTCCAGAAATGGACATTTCGTCGATGGCCCATCTGAATGGATTGTGTTGGGAGACACAATCAAAAGAAGAGAACGTGAGATGATTGATGATATGGATAAAAGTGGGTCTTCTCTTCTCAATACAATTATTGCAATTGAACTAACAATAAGACATTTTTTTTTTTATGCTCATCTTTATGCTATTGATTCGCGAAAACAATAAATTCACCTTTCTATTTTATATTAAAAATTTTATGATATTCTTAAACTTAAGGGGATCTGTTATCCTTAAAAACATGATTTCTTGTACTTTTCTACATTATAGTGTTTTTATATTTTTAATTTTTATTATTAAATGTATTGATTTGGTGTGTGCTTAACACAATTTTTAGAACAATAATTTTTACGTTTTTTAACTATTCAATAAGCATTTAATTTATCGAAATTTAAATTTCGAGTGTTGGATAAAAAAATTTTACAAGTTGAAGTATTTAATTTGTATAATTTTATAAATTGAAACATTTAATGTGCGAATATAAAAATTAAAAGTAACACAAAACTTTTTTTGTAAAGTATAAGAGTGAATTTTATACATTTAGCCAATAATTTTCAATAGTGTAAAGACGATGATAAAACGAATGTCTCTTACATGATAAATTGTGATTTATATTACATGAATAAATTTATTCTATAGAAATGAAAAATATTGAATTAATATTAACAATCGTTTTCAAATCCATTACAATTTTATTTTGTATATAATCGTAATTTTTTAGTTTATATTTTTATAAACTTATACTTTTGTTAATTTATAATTCAAAAAACAAATCATTTATAAATTCAATATGGAATTTTTCACAGTTGTAACTAATCTCATATAATAAAACTTCAAAATTCTAGTGAATTTTATGGATATCAAATGTAAGGGTGGCCAAAATCCAGTTTTCGGAACAGAACAGTCCGAACCAGTTCGGTTCTGGTTCCACCAGTTATGGAACCATGAACCGGCGGTTCCAGTTTCAGTTGGAACCGGCGGTTCTAATTTCGGTTGGAACTGTCCGAAACTGGTCAGAACCGTCCAAAACCGATCGGAACTGTCTAGAATCGGTCAGAATCGGTCAAAACCATCGATTTTGAAACCGTTAAGGAACCGGAATCGGAACCATTTGGTTCCAAACTGGAGCCAAAACCGAAAATTTTCGGTTCGGTTCGGTTCCGGTTCCAAAAATTTTGGAACCGAAACTGCCGGTTCCGGAACTGTGGCCATGACTAATCAAATATGATATATACGAATTTATAAATGTATTTCATATAGTTTATAAAGTTTATTTATATCAAATAATTTGTAAGAGCATGTCATTTTTGAGGGCCTAGGAAGATATAGCTCTATATTGTATTGAGGTTCAAGGGTAGACGGAATAGGCTAAAGGCCTACCTAAATACTTAGAGTCGCCACCAGGATAAATATCGAGACACATCATCTAGCAATATGATCCAACTAGAGAAGTCAAGTCGCTTCTAATAGAGACTAGATAAAGAAGTTTGGTTTTAGAATTATACAGTAGATCCAACTAGCCATGAAACTAACCTCTTCTCTATTGATTATTCTAAGTCTAAATTAATTTTAATTCAGGACTCAATTATTAACCAGAAAATGTTTAAATTTTTATTGAACACTGGAAAATCATTTTTACATCGCATCATGGCATCATGTTGCATAAAAATAAAGTAAAATAATGCACGGAAATATTACCAAATAAAATAATTAAAAGTAAAAATAATAAAAAATATAATTAAATAAATTACCTTGCGAAATCTGCAAAATTAATTGTTTGCCCATATTCACAATAAATAATCAAATGCTATAAAATAAGCAAATAAATTACCACCAGACCGAAGGGATTAAGGATTAAAACTCGTAGAAAATAATTATGTGACGATAATTAGCCTAAAACTAATTGATCACAACTCTTTTTTTTTTTTTTTTTTTTTTTTGAAACGAATTGATCACAACTCATGAAAAACAAACACTATAAAAATAAAATAGATCCCGATTCGAATCCCCTCCCTCAATACTAAAAAAAACACTACAAAAATAAAATAAAGTTTTAGCAATGGTTTTCCCATTGCTAAATCTAAGAAACCCATTGCTAAAATAAAATTAGCAACAAATTGCTTCCCTATTTTGCATTGCCATTATGTTAGCATTGGATTTTATATCCCATGCTAAATTAGCATCCAATAACTCCATTGGTAATTGATATAACATCCATTGCTAAATGTTGTGTTCATTTGGACATCAATTTCATTGTCAATTCATTGATTATCCGTTACTAAATCCATTGCTCGATTTGTTGATAATACATTACTAAATCCGTTGCTTTGTTATTCTATTATTAAAGTATATCGACATATTATGAAATACCATGGTGAATCCATTGTTAAACCATTGCCATGTAAATCTGTTGCTAAAATACTGTGAAATATTGTTGGCAATCTATTGCTAAACTCAACAATGATGTTTTGATATATTATAAGAGTTCTGCCAAATATATTATAAGAGTTCTGCCAAATTTGTTGCTAAATATATTGCTATCCAAATGTGTCGTTAAATCCCTTGCTAAAATGTAATAATATGTTATTAGAATTTGCTTCTTTATCCGTTGCTAATTGATAATTTTGCAATTTTTCTTTTTTCTCCATTTACTTTATATCAAAAAGGGGAAATAAGTATAATCAAATTTAAAAAAAAAAACTATTTGTATTAATAAAATAAAATGTCTAACCGATAAATCTTTTACTTTACTTGGTTATGTCATTGGTAGTATTATAGGGGTGTGGCCTGTCATATCATGTTTTGCAGTACTATTATTCTGGGAATCCGATGTATATGATTCTGGATCTAGGCACATGAGTGACTTATGTTATGTTTAAGTTGACGAGTTACTATATTCATGTTAAGGCTTTTGTGCCCTATATGTAAGTATAAGTTCCTTTTGTCTACTATTAAATCGTTCTAAGTATTCTATAGGCCTAAATAAGTAAAATATGTTATGGATAATAATTATGTTTAAGAAATGCCTTGATTTATGAATTATGTTTGCTTATGTGAAATATCATGAAAGTAAATAAAGAATATGATTTTATTAAATAAAGCATGAACTAATATGGTTTACTTGAAGGTATGCTTAAATTGAGTAAATGAATTATAACTACTTTTTTATTATTTTTTTGATGTGTTGTATGAACTGCTTACTTGGAAAGTTATTAATTGTGTCTTGATTGATTATTAAGTACTTAAGCAATATGAAATAGATGTGTATTATTATATTAACGATGAGTGCATTTGTGGTATGAATAAAGAACCATATCATGTTGATTATTAAGGAATTAGTAAATGTTTAAAGAATAAGATTTATGTTTTAAGAAAATACTAAGACATGTGAAATATGTTTCAAATACTTGAATTATTATGGCCACGTGAATAGAATGTGAATATGATTAAATAAGGCATGAACCCATATATTATACTTGATAGTATGATAAAAATGTGTGTATTGTTGAGAATCTAGGCCCTAGGAGCAAATTAATCAAATCAAATTCAATTATATGTTTAATATTGAGCTTATAATGAGTTGGGCTTACCTTTAACACAAAATGGCCTAAGCCATTTTGGTTGGTTCACCCTTCACATTATATGCCCTTTCATTTAGTTGTATTTATTCGATGTGGGATTACCCACATACTCCAACACTCCCCCCCTCAAGTGGGACTACCCACTTGACAAGCATACGATGGTCCAACACATGGGTCCATCAGGGTACGACCCAACACGGGAACTTCCCTCATGCAGGTTCGGGTCCTAAGCTCTGATACCATGTTGAGAATCTAGGCCCTAGGAGTAAATTAATCAAATCAAATTCAATTATATGTTTAATATTGGGCTTATAATGAGTTGGGCTTACCTTTAACACAAAATGGCCTAAGCTATTTTGGTTGGTTCACCCTTCACATTATATGCCCTTTCATTTAGTTGTATTTATTCGATGTGGGATTACCCACATACTCCAACACTCCCCCCCTCAAGTGGCACTACCCACTTGACAAGCATACGATGGTCCAACACATGGGTCCATCAGGGTACGACCCAACACGGGAACTTCCCTCATGCAGGTTCGGGTCCTAGGCTCTGATACCATGTTGAGAATCTAGGCCCTAGGAGCAAATTAATCAAATCAAATTCAATTATATGTTTAATATTGGGCTTATAATGAGTTGGGCTTACCTTTAACACAAAATATTTGGTTGGTTCACCCTTCACATTATATGCCCTTTCATTTAGTTGTATTTATTCGATGTGGGATTACCCACATACTCCAACACTCCCCCCCTCAAGTGGGACTACCCACTTGTCAAGCATACGATGGTCCAACACATGGGTCCATCAGGGTACGACCCAACACGGGAACTTCCCTCGTGCAGGTTCGGGTCCTAGGCTTTGATACCATGTTGAGAATCTAGGCCCTAGGAGCAAATTAATCAAATCAAATTCAATTATATGTTTAATATTGGGCTTATAATGAGTTGGGCTTACCTTTAACACAAAATGGCCTAAGCCATTTTGGTTGGTTCACCCTTCACATTATAAGCCCTTTTAGTTAGTTGTATTTATCCGATATGGGATTACCCACATACTTCAACATGTATGAGTTATGAATGCTCTCTTATGATTTTAATTGTAGCGTGTGAACCCTTCTTATGCCATTTGGAGATATGAAGCACCACTAATATGTTTCAAATACTTGAATTATTATGGCCATGTGAATAGAATGTGAATATGATTAAATAAGACATGAACCCATATATTATACTTGATAGTATGATAAAAAAGTGTGTATGATTTATGAATGCTCTCTTATGATTTTAATTGTAGTGTGTGAACCCTTCTTATGCCATTTGGAGATATGAAGCACCACTAAGTATTATAACTCAGTGCATTGATTTTATCACGAGCAGGTAGTAGAAGTTTTTATTGGTGTGAAGTTAGATGATTGCATTCAAAGATGAAGGATTCAATTGGAAGTCTTAGAATTATGATGTATTTATATTTAATTGGAGATTGTATTATTTATTTGGAGAATGTCTTAAATTCAGTTCCTTTCAATTTTAAGTATTGGGCATGTAAAGGGTACTTAGAGTGAATTTTTATATATGATAAGATTTTATATTAAGAGTATTAGAACCAAAGTTTTATGTTTGTAATAGAAATATAGTTTGAATATTATGGTATGTATGAATATTAAGTATGCTTTAAGAGTTAGAAATGAATGAGTATTTATGCCTTAGTGATCCCTTGATGAGATTATGTTGATGATGTTTGAGTATTAATGTTAAGTTGAGACTGTGAAGCGGAGTTGAGATGAATAGTGATATTAGAAGTGTATTAGCAGGCTTTGAAATTAAGAATGTTGTAATATTAAGGAAACTCTTGCAATTTTCTATAGGATTTCTCGAAAAATTTTCTAAGTCACATTTTGGAGATTTTATAATATTTGATGTAGAAGATTGCAAGATGGATCTTAGATTAAGTTAAGATATTAGCATGTTTAGTTACGTATCGTTCGTTGCCTAATCCTTTGAGACCAAGTAATGGGTGTTACAATTGGGGTCAGTCATTTATCATGTTAAATTTCTTTGTGAATAGATTGGCACTCTTGAATGTTCTCATTTAAGGACATAACAAAGTTAATTTGATAATTATCCTCACCTAAGTGAATAGTTAGGATTACTATTCGGTCAAGCAGTTGTAAGGTTTAAAAAGATGTCCTCGTGATAACTTTAATGCTGATCTGTTTTAGTTTTGGCCAGTCTACAACAGTCTTTATCCCTTTTTTTTTTTTTTTTTTTTTTTTTGCTAAGTGAGACTTGACCACAAGGTTGATTGTTTAAGGGCATTCATATTCCTCTATGTCTAAGCCTTTATTGGCTTTAAACTTCGATTGTTGTATGACCATATAGTCAATACTTGATTTAATTCTGTCATCCATTTCCTGATCTTGGGATTGACCATGCTTCCAATGGTAGACCAGATCATCATCTCGGTCACCTTTCGAATAAATAGGTTAGTGATTTTCTAACTCAACTTTGACCAAGTTGTTGCAGTTTGTCCATCTTTGCCCCGACAGTCCCTAAATGGCTGATGTTATCGTGTAGATCCGCATTCTTTGATTATTAACTGAAAAGCTTTCTCAAACATCTTAGTACAAATTGTTCGGTAGGCCAATTTGTCTATCATAAAGATTCAACCTTCAGTCGAGCGCATGAAATTATTCGAACTTTAATATATCAAACTATCAGTCAATTTCACCAACATTCTGATATCTTAACAAAATCCAAATGAGTCCCACCGAGCATGCCAAAAAAGTTATTCGATCTAAAAGTGGTTAGAATCCAATGGGCTTATGTCTATCAAGATGCCTAGGCGTAGGTTAGATTAATATGTTGCAGGCCTACTAGTCTAAAAGAAAGAAAAGAATGAGAATAAGAAGCTAAAGGAGGGGGAAAAACTAGGTGAGAGGGACATGAAAGAAACTAAAGAAATTAAGGAGTTGAAAAATAAAGGGAGGTGAAAGACAGAAGAAAAGAGGATAAGAAATAGTGTCTTTGCACATTTGAGTTTGTTGTATTTATTCACGTTATGAGGCTCCAACTCGAGTACCTAGTCCAATCCACTAAAACTTGAATTGGAATGCACATTTTTTAGTTGGGTTCATAGTGTAGAAACCTATTTAATCTGATTGTTTTCTTTAAAAAGGAATTGCCACTTACATTTTACGTTTAAGGGAAAAATCCAAGGAAAAACCTAAATTTGACTCCAGATAATGGTTTAAATGGATAAAATGCACTAATCGTCTTTGGAACTAGGTTTTTGGTTTAAAATAATCAATTAATTAGTCAAAATTTTAATTTTTTTGTCAAGTGAAAATAATTTCAAGATGACCAAATGTATGACAATTATAAGAAAGTTATAAAGAAAGCAATTAGAGAAAGCAATAAAAGAATAAATCAATGGAAGTGAGTGTCATTTCTAGCCTCGTTTTGTAAATTCTAGAATGGTCACATATTTCTCACCAAGACAAGTAAAGTAAGCAGTAAACAAAGTAATGTGCTGATAAGGGAAGGTTAGTTCTAGTCCCTTAAGGAGATTCTAAGGTGATCACACGTTTTCCTAAATTAAAACAAGGAAAACAATCACAAAAAGCAATAAAGGAAGCATGAATATAACACAATTAAAGCATAAAGAAATCAAAGAAGGGAGTATTACCTCTAGCTCCTTCTGGAAATTCTATGACAATCACATGTCTCTCAACCAAGCACGTAAAACAAGCAAATCCGAACAAAGCAAGAGAAGAGGAAAGAAAGGATGAAAGTTTTTGTAGATTTTGTTTGGTTCACAACTTGAGTTGAGTAATCTAGTATGCCAGCTTATCTGAACAAGAATCAGAACCAAGTAGTTTTTTATTATGAAATAGGGGGTTTTTAGATTCAGAAAAGTGTGTTTTAGTCACCTATTTTGAGAAAGATGAAGTTATTTGATTGAAAAAGTGGCTTCGGTTGCCAATTTAATTGAAAATTTTGTTTTGATTTCCAAGTTTGAAAAAAATGGCTTTAGTCATTAATTTGATTGAAAAAGTGACTTTAGTTGCAATTTGAAGGAAAGAATGGCTTTAGTAGCCATGTTTAAGTTGAAAAATCATTTGGCTTTAGTCACCTTGTCTCAAAATTTGCGTTGTGGAGAAAGTTATGATCAAATGATGAAAGTTATCTCTCTATTTTTACACCGATTATGAATCGTCCATCTTAGGTCTAGTTTGAAGAAGTTTTCAAGTCTTGTTTGGATATCCATAATGCAGAATTTGGTGTCCATGCATGTATCATTTGCAAGTTACAACAACATCACCTCCTGTTTATAAGAATTTGAAGAGTGCACTCCAAGAATAGTTAATATTTTATAATATTCACAGTGCTATTTCACAATATACCAAAAGCCTAAACTATCATAATTTTATTAATTTTTTTATTCTTTTAATTCCTATAACAAAATAAAAAAATAAAATAGAAATTTCATTTTATGTTGCATATTAAATACTAAAATATAATTTTTATTATGTGATAATGGTGGTGGCGGCGTCGACGGTGGAGTGGTATTTGTAGTGATCTTGGTAGAGTGGTTGAGGTGGTGGAGTGGTGATTGTGGTGGTGTTGGTAATGGTGATGATAGAACGGTTGAGGTGATGGTGATAGAGCAGTTGAGGTGATACTGGTGGTACTAGTTGAAATGGTGGTCGAGTTGTAGTGGTAGTAGATGGTAGTGATAAATAACCTTGAATAGTAAAGTTTTGATTGTAGTGGCTTGATGTAATTGATATTCCATTTTATGATTAATTACATTGAACCAATATATAATATTTACAAGTGTGAGTTTCAGGTCCAAATAACCGTTTGTTTCAACAGTGTTTTCTATTTTCTTTCTCTTGGACTTTATGGCTAAAGCCCGCTTACTTAGGAGTTGCTTTTGGGCTGTCAACATGTTCGCCTTTTAATCTTCTTAAATTCTCCATTAGCCGATTCTGATAACAACTAAAAGCATTAAAAATCCATTAATAATATGGATTCAAGTTGCCATAACATAAAGCTATATTAAGGGGAAAATCCAAAACATTAAGCATCAATATTCATCCATATAATCATATATGAAATAAATTTATAATTTAAGATTTATTTACTTTTGTTTTTTAAAATATCCTTAAAATAGTAGTTTCATAAAAATAAATAATAAACACCATGAATAATTATATTATGCTATATAGTTTTTTATATTCTGATTAAAATATATATATATAACAAAAACAATATTAATAAAATTATTCTATTTAATTTAATGATAAATGTATATTTAAGTTGAAACTTTCTCTCTCCGTCATAGTAAAAATGCTAAAAATATTAAAATAAAAAATAAAAAAACATTAAAAAAACAAAAAAAAAAAAAAAAACAAACACACAAAATAATAAAAATATTTTTTTAAATGATTTTGGTCAAGTTTGATAAATAAATAAGTTAAGTAAAAAATTGAAATATTCACTTTATAGAAGGAGAAGGGTAGCTTTATAATAAAAAGTTGGATTGCTTATTTTTGTAAAATTCATTTGGAAAATCTAACTATTTTTATAGAATTTGGTATAGTTATATTCAATTCTATAGAATTGAATTTGTAAAATTAAGGCTTTGTTTGTTTCTGAAAGATAACTTACCTTTGGAAAATAATTTTCTATTTAATAGCTAAAATTTATTCGAAAGAATTTACTTAATTCATATACTAAAATAACAAAGAAAAATGTATATGTTTAATTAATTGATTCATTTTATATTTAGAAAAATGTATATTATTTTTTGCATATTATTATTATCTTAAAAGTAACTCGTGGATATGATTTGAAATTCATTAAAAAAAAAAGAAACACCTAGAATTTTGAATAAAAATGGAACGGAAATACTAAATTTTGAGACGGAACAGGATGGAATAAAACTTGGATCAGTACCGATCGATTTTAATCAAAAAATCAATTTCATCGCATAATTACTTTCAAGACATGACTATTAAATTAATACCAAATATATATTTTTGGGATGGAAAATTTAGGACGGTTTTTGGGAATGGATCAAAATTCTCAAAGTCCCATGCACACCCCTACTACCACCGATATCAACCAAGTAAACTAGGGTCGATAAAAATATTTATTATATTTAATTCTTTTCATATCATATCTGTAACAGTATTCATAATACAAAATTTTCAATCTCATAATTATACTAGTATACCATAAAAAGTACGAAAATATTCCTTATCATAAAATCTAATTTTCTTTTTATAAAATCATATCTTTCGTACTAAATATTACACCATAATCAAATTTTAAATCGTAATTTAATTACGTAATCATACTCAAAATCACGTAAATTCTTAATTTCAACATAATTTCCTATAAGCATACTAAATTCACCAAGGATTTCAAAAAAATTTTCATTCATAACATAATAATTCACAACATTTAATTATCAATAAAATCATATTTTCACATAATCACTAAAAATACATAAATGGCACATTCTTTTCAAGACTTTGGCACAAATCCACAATACACAAATTTTAATTTAATACAATATTATCTTAAATAATCCAATAATTTCATACTTCCTTAATTCTCATAATTGAGTCATATTAATAAATTAATTAATCTATGACGGTCGTTAAATCTAATAATTCATTTTAATTACTAAATCTTCTATTAACATAAATATGTATATTATTTACCAACTACTCACCTAATTAATTTAATAATCATATAATACTGTTATTTACATTATTTACCAACTAATCACCTAATTAATCTAAGTATTATCTAACATTTACTAATTTATATAGTTAAATTTTATCTAACCATTTAGATTATTATCATCATCAAATTAACACTAATCATAATGAATTAACGATAAAATTTTGCCGCTATTTTGTCGGTTATACTAAATTAGCGACAAAAATTAAGGTATTAATGATAGGCTTTGGTATAAACTATTTTGAAATAAATAAGCTTTAGTATAAAAATCCCTCGGAGACTTAACCTATGGAGCCTCTATTCTTTGATTTTATGGTTTGATTTTTAGGCTTTAAGGCTTTAGTTCTTCCATTTATATGTTAACTAGATGAACGCTCGCTAAAACATCCCGTAATTTTATTTTCAAAATTTTTGAATTTTAATTAAATTAAAATTCTGGATTTTTGACTGTATAAGCTGCAAATACCATATAATTCTAATCCAAGCCTAAGTTTACACAGTTGGACTCAAGCCCAAAATATGTTATCGAAATTTTCGAGTCGAGAACCTTCAAAAATTTTCGAGGATAAATATGGAGCTCTAACTATTAATCTATTAAAATAAATAAATAAATAAATATATATATATATATATATATATATATATATATATATATATATATATATATGTGTGTGTGTGTGTGTGTGTGTGTGTTTCTACTATTGAAATTAGTTATCATAAAATCAATTATTATTATTATTATTATTATTATTATTATTATTATTATTATTTATTAGTAAATTGAGGAAATATTCTAGAATCTAATTAAACCAATTAAAAAATAAATAAATAAATAAAATAAAGTAATAAATCAAACTAGTAAAATAAAGGACTCTAAGCTCAAGACCTCGACGAGACAGTCACTCTTGTGGCTACAGTTCGCGTGATAAAGGCCTGGATAGAGGGGAATCGCAAGTAATGGGATTTGGTATCGTAGTGACTCCTCTTTCGGCGATTCTCGCCTTTATTGGCAAAGATAGCCTTCAGGGGGACCTCCGATCAACTCCACATCACCTTGCAAGCATTTTCCCTCCATAAATTCTGGCGACTAGCTCCGTCCCTCGAATCCGCGATGATTAACGGCTAGGAGGAGGCTGTCGATGTGATTTTCGACTTAAGGGCTCCTCATCTCTGCAAACTAAAGCCGGATATGGACTCCAAGAGAAAATCTGAGTGATTTGTTGCTCTTCTTTGACAAAATCGATTTTTCAACCGCCGTGCACGGCAGCCAGCGACGCTCTAGCAAGGACCTAAGAGACAGAATTTTCCCCTTTTCTTGGTGACCCCAAATCTTCAATCCAATTGTTAATCGGTAAGCCCTATGTCCCTACATTGTATTTTCTTGTGAAAATTCAATTAGAACTAGTTAGTTCAAGTTTTAGTTGATTTAGTTAATATAAAATGACTCATAAAATACAAATTGGGATTTAGATGAGTATAATTCATTATTACAGAAATGAAGTACCTGTTATGTTAGATTTTATTACTGAAAAAGTTGAGAAACTTATTAAGTAGGAGAAATTATATAATCATTGACTATGAATGCTTACCTAACATGCTTATTTGACTTTGGTTAATTTAGTGTTAAGATTATGGATTAAATTACAATTCTATAGTTGAGATGACGCAGAACAGTTACGTGAATGGGAATAAACGATTATACTCCGTTAGGAGTTTTGATCAATGACATTTGATCCGATGAATAAAATAGAGAGCTAAACTCTCAAGAAGTTTATTGATAGGAATAATGATCAAAAGATAATGAATATGCCAATGATACAAAATAACCTATTTATAGGTTAGGCTAAAGCATAAAGCCCTAATAAAATAATATAAAAGTCGTAACTAGACAAAACCCTAGTAAGGGTGGCGGCACGGGCGTGCTGGACATGACACGGGAGTGTCCTAGGCTTCCAGAGGCTGGCAAGAATAGGACTTTTTATGATGTTGAAATAGTGAAGCTTTATTTATGCAAAAATGAGTTTGTAGAAAACTATTATCAGTGGGTATATCATGGTGAAACTCGAGTTGGCAATAGTTTGGGTCTATAGTCTAGTGCATCACAGAGTCAGGGCATAGATTTGCATTCAGATTCAATATTGTGATCGCAAGATATGGTTAGAGATGTGGCTAGTCCTAATTTCCGTTGGGAGAATATGGAAGAGTCACCAAACACGGTCACGCAAAAGTTGTATGATATGCTAAGTGCCGCCAATCATAAAGTTTGGCGAGATTGTCAGCATCATTCTTTACTTTCTATAGTATCGCGAATGTTGCATATTAAATAAGAGCACCACATTTCTGAAAGGTGTTATGATGATTTTATGCAATTAATGAAAGAAATGATGTCAGGTGATAATTCTATGGTTGATAAATTTTACCAAATGAAGAAGCTAGTTTAGGGTTTAGGCTTGCTGATTCAGAAGATATATTGTTATCGTGATAATTATATGATATTTTGGGGTAAGGGTGTGCAATTTTTACAACCTTCCTATATATAGAATGCGATGTCAAGGAACTGGAAGACAACAGAAAGAGAGCATTTAAGAAAATGTGTTACTTTCCGTTGACTCCACGACTTTAAAGGCTATATGCATCTCATGCTACAACTGAACAGATGCAGTGGCATGCAGAACATGAACGTGAAGCTGATGTTATGTGTCGTCCATCAGATTCTGAAGCGTGGAAACACTTGAAGGCTGCAGGAGGCAAGAAGAGGAGAAAAGTGTATGGTATTGGTTCAAAGGCTGATATTTTTTATAGTCGCACGCATAAAGAACATCCTAATTTAGCATCACTAATTTCTTCACGAATGACATTCTTTACTTTGATAGAAAGAATGTGCAAAATTTCTTTTTTATATTCTTGGTGAAGTGTATGAAGCATTTTTTGGAGTTTCCTGTAAAGCTTTGGATACTTCATCACTATAAGAAGATAACAAACTAAGTAGCTAATGAAATTTCCCCCGACCTTTATGACATACTACTTTCATCATCACCCCTAAAAGCACATCCTTGAAATGCAAGCCACCAAACTGCATCAGTTGAAGCTTTTAATCGAATTCTATTCTCTACAACTTGTTAAGATGTAAAACACTCAAAATGTTTTTGAATATGTGAAGATTGATTAATGAGATCCATCCATGCTCTTTCTACATTTCGATGAACAAATGTATAATCTTTTCCAATATGCATCAAAACGAACAGTTTTTACCATCTCTCACCTTTTTCTAATTTCGAAAGCCATTAACAGTAAATGAATCGAATCCAAAAGGTCCATTTTTCTTGTGAAATTAAAAACATGGAAGACAAAAAGCCGCTTCTTTAGTCGAAGAATATTCCAACCATGACAGAAATACCTTAAATCATGATGCTTGAAAGCTCCTTCGATGTTTTTTCCCAGATTTTGGATACTGTGAAAGAATCATTGATATAGAGTGGCTTTAATATAAGCTCTTCAAATTTCTTCTTGCATGTTAACAGGATAATGCCATATTTGTTGTTGCAAACCCAGGTCATGCTCTAATAAATTGATGTCAAAACTCTCATTGACTTCAATTCTACGAGTTTTAGTAGGATTGTTTTCAGAAATTAAAGGAGCATTATGCATACAAGAATTTGGCTCCTCAGTTGAATTTGATGTTTCAACGTTCTTCCTTTTGAAATAAGCATCTATTGTACATGGTTTTTTCATCTATCAAAAAAAAATATATATATATATATATATATATATATATATATATATATATATATTAATATAGAAATGCAACTTATTACGATAAAATAGTAATAACTTAAAACAATAGAGAAACACTAATCTTAAAAAGTATTAAAGTAAAATTAATTTAATAATATTTACATCAATAGACCACCACCCAGGTCTTCTGGGAGCGACCACTCAAACTCATTGGTATACATACCTTAAATTGCGCCAAGCAAAAAGTTTGCCACGTGCAATATTAAATTGGTTATACTTGATCGATAAAGAATCTATAAAAAATAATGTGAATTAATTAGTCAAACTCATTTCATAAATAATTGAAAAAAAAAACAAGAACTGAAAACTAAACTAAACAAAAATAATAAATCTAGCAATTTAAATAAAATGATATTTAATTAACTAATAATTTAATCTATCTATTTCTGTTCCAAGCTTACTTTTTTAATTTGTATTATCATATTTTCACTTATCATTGAGCTAACTTATAATTTCATATGTTTAAACAACACATTAATCCCAATTTGATATAAACAAAGCTGAATTGTAAAATAAATAAGGGAAATTGATTTAATTATTTTAAATTTCATAAATTTTTTTTACTTTAAGATTAAATTGAATTTTTCTTTTCTTCTATATCAAGCATAAAAATATAAACTTTCAACAAAAGAATTTCATAAATTTTAGTAGTATTTATTTATACTAAATTTTGTAAAATTTTAAATTACATTGTCATTCTTATATTACAAATTTGTCAAACACAATATACATTCTAATTGCAGCTTCTTAATGAACTTAAAATTACACACTGATACTAATAAAAATCTAGTTAAAATTTCCTCACTAACAACATGACTCTACTTCTAGGATACAAATTAGCCACACCATCATGATCATCTTCTCTAAAAGAATAAGGTCTACCCTCGTCAATTTTCTCAATCTTTCCTACCCGAACAGTATATTTAAAGTGCAGAATTTGTGTGGTTGCAATCCATAATCAAGTTTTTCTTTTTTCTCATAAAGAACAAATCACAGGAATTTGAATAAAAGTACAAACAAGTTATGCTAATAAATACTACAAAAACAAAGAAAATAATATACATATACAATCAACTATTATTGAAATAATAAATTTAAAATCAATTACCCGAAGTCAAGAAATTGTTTGTAGAATTGAATTGCTAGGTGTAGGTAGAACAAACGGCAAAATAAAGCCAAGAAAGACCAACGACGGCTTGAAAATTGAAAAGGTTTTGTTTTTTTTTTTTTTTTAATAGCTTCTTCCTTAAATATAGAGAATATGTTTAAGGGCTTTTTTTAGTTTTAATTTAAAGTTCAGCTATTAACTTATTAACTTCATGGATTATAAAATGTGAGCCCAAGAACTCAACTATTTTGAGGGGTAAAATATAACAATAAAATAATATTTAATAAAATTTAAATTAAAAAAAAAAAAAATTAAGCTGCCAGGGGTCAGGCCGCCTCCTACCATATGCTTGGGTCTGTCCCTGTAACATATATATGTATACGTATTGAAAACAAGAGTGGTGATTTGGCTAGAAAAACGTGAACTAATTCTCGTTGGTTCCTAACGGGTTCCTCTCTCTCCTCCTGTCTATCATGTATTGGATGCTTATCACTTCTATTATTGTGAATATATGGTCAACTCTTAGAGTCTGTTCAATGATACTAATTGCTCTAGTAGTTATTAGCTAGTACATATTAGCTGATAGACGTTAGCGGTTATCTGTTAACTGTTTAAACAGTGGTTGAAAGAGAAAGTATTTAATAAAAATAGTTGTTTGATTGACAATAAATTTAAAATGTAAAAAAATGATATCGAAATATTCAAATAGAATTTTCAATTAAATTCATTATAAAAATAATTTCACTGTATCTAAATTTTTAAAATTTAAGGGAGCAAACACTATTTTATAAATAAAATTGAAAATTTTTAATATTTTAGATATCAACATTTTTTATTTTTAATATTTGTTTTTAAATACAAATATATAAATAACGTTTTTTTTTTTTCTTTTACTATCAAATATAAATAAGCCAAACATAAAGATAATAAAAACACAAGGATTTTATATTAATTACGGATAAGGATAAGGTTGTAAAAACAATTAGTAAAAAGAGTGAAATGCTAAACGTTAGGTAAGATAAAATTTTAGAAAACACTTCATAGACCTTTGAAAGTTACTCTACATATTAAGTTACCGAACATAATAATTTAGAGAAATAGTATTTTGACTAGTTTAAAACACTAAACGCTACTGCCGAACACTCCCTTAGTGGTTTCAATTAGGGAAGTGATAAAAGCCGAATACATAGATTTATTCATAATAGTGTTTTCACGTCAGACGTGCATTACACATTGATTATACTTGTTATATATTCATTTTTTTTACCTATATAATAGTGAAGCATAAACTTTGTTTAGATTAAAATAAATACAAGTGGTCAATTTATATTATACTTTACCATACAAACTACTTGTAATATTATTTTTTATGTACTTAATTCTATTTTTATATAATAAAGTAGTCTTAGAATAAAGTTCAACCCAATCCTTAAACCAAATCACTTAGTCCCTAATTTATAAAATGAAGATTTTTAAAATTTTAATAGGTGCCCAAAAAGAAAATCAAGCAATTAGTCAATCTCCAACCCTTGCCCCCAACTCTAAATCAATATCTATATACAACTATAATGAAAAATAATAAAAAATTATTTTTTACTACTAGGTAAAAGAAAAGAAATGAGAAGATGATTTGAATTGATAATAGAAATCACTCGAGTATTATTTACCTAGTGTATCAGAAAAATGAATATATGCACATACATACAAATTCTTGTAACTCCAAAAAGTAACCCAAACAGAAATATATAGTTTTAGTTTTTTTTCAATTTCTTAAAATATTTTTTTCTTTTAAGTCAAACAAATTTAGGATAAAAGAGAAAAAATATCAAAAAATTTAAAAATGTTTAATCATCAATAGGTAATCTATTTAGTGCAAAGTATATATAAATCTTTTACCAAATTAAAATGACATTAGTTACAAATTATTTAGTAACGAAAAAGAAAATAAAAAATTATTATTAAAAATAAAACTCTTTCAAAATTCACCTAATAAAAAAAACATTTTAATTTATAGAGATATTCAATATATCAATAAAAATATTATATATATGTTTTTTAAAATTAAAATTTTCAATTGTTTATTATCTCAGGTTTAATTACGTAAAAATTTACTTTTAAACAAATATATCCAACCAAATCTTACAAAAATAAAGAAAAATATTAATAAAAAATATATATATTTTTTATCTCTCTCCTAAATCAAATATTATATATTCCATTTGAAAATTTATTATTTAAAAAAATATCTTCAATCAAATCATAAAAACAAAGAATATTAATAAAAAGAATGCATTTTCTATCATTTTTTTATCTATATTCTAAAAGAACTAAATATTTAATAGATAAAATATAAAATAATTTTCAAATGTCTCGTTATCATATTTACTAAAAAGTAAATTTAGTAAGGATAAAACTTAAAATTTTTAAAATGCTTAATTATCTATATGTATTTATTTAAAAAATATTTTTCTATTCATTAAAAGGTCTAATAAGCTGAAATAACATTGCAGGCTATAAAATAAGGAATAATCCTTCACTCACCAAATTGGTGAAAACACTTGTGGTCAAGAGGACTCGAACTCGAGATCTCTTACTCCTCATATGAGTGAGAAGACAATCAGATCACATATGATTGGCTTAAAAAATAATTTTTATAAATATATCCAATCAACTAATAAAATATAATTTTATAATTAGCTATGACTAAGATTATTTTAGGATATTCAAAATTTCATCAAAGGCGCTATTGAAAATTCTATTATTTCTTCGTATTCCCATATTTATATATAATATAGATATATATAAAAGAAAATTAATGGCATCTCAAATTTTACATTGTTTTTATTTCTTTTCTAAAATTATGATTTTGGTAATATAGCATATCTCTCCATAATAATAATAATTTTTTTTATTTTTTAATTTTTTTATAAAAAATATTTCTTTTAATTTTTAAGAAAATTGATCCAGGTGTCGTGCGTTAAAAATAAAAATAAAAATAAAAATAAGAAGAACTTTACATAAAATAGCAAACAAATTCTATTGGCACTACTTCCACGTGGCAATTCAAGGTTTAATAGACAAGGCGCCTGCTATATAAAAGTTCCACTCAGACTTGTCGCCTGTCTTGCACACCGGATGTTAGCCGCTAGTTTTGGTATATTCCGCATCACTTGATCGACCGATACTTGAGCTTTATTTGTTTTTAACTAGACACGTGGCCAGCGCTTATCAGCTATCAACGGTTCACATCAAACTCATAGAAACTTCCTACGTAGCAAGTAAAATGCTACTTTTCCTCTTCTACTTCTTCTCGTCTTTTTCATTTTCTTGTTCGCACTTTACCGTTATTGTCTGATATAGACTTTCCACAGTCTTCCCTGTTGTTTGAAATACCTTCATTGTGTTTTTTAAGTTGCATACTTTGTTTGTTCTTGCTATTATATACTCCAGCAGTCATATAATCCAATCTAATTATTTTGAAATTTTAATGTTTAGTTGTTGTTTTGCTGTTCTTTTTAAGGTAATCTATTTCTTATTAAAATAAATAATTTATTCATACATTGAGGATAAAGAAAAAAAAATTCTTCATCAACAATGGAGTAGTTGGAATTTTTTTTTCGCTTAAACGAAAGTCTCGAATTCGATTGTTGATTATGAAAATTGCCACAACGGGGGATTCGCCTCAATATATGACCTACAGTACTCGAGCCAGTCGGCTTTTGAATACTACTGGTTATTGAAAAAAAAAAAAAGTAATCTTTTTTTGTGTGGTTACATGTTAAATTGGTAACCAATTACTTCAAAAATAATTGATTTATTTCAATCTATAGGAAAGAGTGGTAACAAATTGATATGCTATAATTCTTCATTTATTATATTTTCAAAACCACCCTCCTATTTTGTTTCTTCCATCCATATATGTGTCCTATTTTTACTCTGTTATCCATATTAAAAGTAAAACATAACTTATTTTATTCTCCATGAAATTTTTTTTTATGATTTGATGAGAAATTGTAAACAAATATTATTCTCCACCAAAATTTAATGAAAAAAAATAATTAGTTTATGACAAAGGAAAATGTAAATCGTTTTTGGTTTTTGAAAAAGAAAATAAAAAACCTAAAATAAAAATAAACAAGCCCTTAATTTTTATTAATATTTTTTTACTATAATATTACAAAAATAATATAACATTAAATTAATAATTCTAATTCTAATTAATGATTGATTGAAATTATCTTAATTATTAGGTATTGCTATAAAAGTTATACTAAAAATATATCAAATCGACTTATTTAATAGTTAAAAAAAATATAAATTTATTATTATAAAAATTATAGTAACCAAGTATCAACACGGACAAAGTTTTTGATCAATATATTAAATAATTAAAAGCCAACCTTTACCACTTTGCCTCTTCAATTTAGATATTCAAATTTTTGCCCCTTCACTTTACACTCTAACTTTGCCCTGATATATCAAAACAACTTATTGGATAATTAAAAAATATAAAAATTATTATTATAAAATTTAAGGGTATATTTTTAGAGTGATATTATATGGTTAAACAAAAAAGAAACAGTAGAAAAAGAAAAGAAAAAGTAAAGAAAATAATTATGTTCCTTGTCCACTTATTATGAAAGAGAATTGGAAAGAAATATCTTGTGGCTGTCAACGTCTTTCATCCTTTGAGTCCGTAGACTTTGGCGTAACATCTCAACTGCTAAAAACTGCCGCCAGAGAACTTGGCCGTTTTGGTAACACGTATCCGACACAAAGACATCTGAAACGTGTCTTATAATTTCTTTCCTTTTTGGAAAGTCGTATGGACGCATGTCCAACGCCGCGTTTTGACTGCGTCAATGGACAAAAGGTAAAGATTTAACCCACCGCACTACCATTCAACGTTATGAGAAATTGCCACAACCACATGCCCTTTTTCTTTTTCTTTTTTGGTTCATTTCATTTCATAGTGTAAGATAAGAAGTACCATTTTCATAATCAGTGCTCATCTTTTGGCCCTTTTCATGTTCATAGGAAACACGTCACTCTTTCAGATAAATTGGAAAACCTAATCCATGGGAGTGTAAGTGATGGGTTCAATACCAACATATTAAAAATATGATGTAAATTGATTTTATATAACCAAACTCAATCAAATCGAATTAATTTGATTTAATATTTCCATTTTAACTATTTTTTTAATCATTCCGTTGAGTTCTTAAGTTTTAGATTTTCAATTTTACATCATAAAAATCAAATTGAATCAAATAAAATTTTTAAGACGTGTTTAAATAGGTTAAAAGATAATATGAAGTGAATTAGTATTCTCTGTTCCCTTGTTTAGTAGTTATCATAATGTGGAATTGATCATCGACTTTATAATAAGTAATAGGGATTTTTTACTCTGCCTCTAAATTTCTATTACATGTATGTCTTTATGTTGTTTTCTTTACTTATTTCAATAATTTTAGTATAATGTTATTTTCAGAGTACATTATTTATTTATTTATTTTGAGTATTGGGAGGGGAATATTTTTTTTAGATACAAAGGAGGGGAAAGAAGGCCCCAAAGGAAAAACACTAAGACAAGAAACGTCTAACCCGTGGCCAAGCCACTCCTTCCATATCCCATGTCAGAAAAGGAAACCACCTCAGGTGGAGGTTGAGCAAGGATATACCGACCAGCATCTCCAACTGTAGCCATATTAGCTAGCTTATCAGCCACCCGATTCGATTCACGAAAGCAATGAAGAATTCTGACCTCCCATTCCCGAGCCATAAAAGACCGAAAATGAGAAATTATGTTAGCAAACCTGATGCTGCGATCATGAGGGGAGCTAATCAACCCTTTAGAAACTAGAGGATACAGTTCCAAGACCACCTTCTTATACCCCAACTCCCGAGCCAGCGAAATACCACAAACAAGAGACTGCAGCTCAGCCTCCGCAGAGGAATAGACTTTGAAAGCGGGGAATTTGAACCTGAATCTATTGCCGGGTCATATATGTATTTACTATTAGACTATATATCTTGGTATAGAGAGTATATTTTGTTAATACCATAGCAAAATAATTTTTTATAATACTAAACTTACTATACTACCCTTCTTGTTAAATATTGCATTTAAAAAAACTAAATCCTTCATAAAATTCATAACTCTTAAACTCAAGCTTTGTATTTCTCCCCCAAATCAGTAAAATTGATTAATTCATCATAAAACTAATTAATTAGACTAAAAAATTGTGAATAGTTAAAAGCTCAAAGCTTTCATAGATTTAACATTAAAAGCCAAGCCTACAAAAGAAACAAAAAATGAAAATTTAGATTAATAGCGACAAAATTGAATTGAGAAGGAGAGAGGTTTTTGTTGCTGGAGCGTAGGAAAGAGCAAAAGTCATTTTTATTCGAAAGAGAGTGTAAATTAGTGATCTAAGTTGATCCCAAAATTAATAACATTCTCTAGGTTTCTCATGGTGGTTTTGATGAGAGGGTCTGCAATTTATAGTAAAGAATATTCTTTTTTTTTTAGTATATATATATATATATATCATTCGGAAGTCTAATCCTCTCGAGCTATAGAGCCTAAAAGTTTTTTATCTTCCTAGCATAATTCTAACCAATGTGAAATATTTATTTAAGTTACGAAGGGTAATATAATCAATTTAGTATTATAAAAATTATTTTGCTACAGTATTAACAAAATAATGCTATCCTAATATTATTATTATCATTATTTTGGTCTTTTTATTAATTTCCTATTCAATTTCTTTTATTATCATATCAACCAAATAGATGAATGCAATCTAAATTCATTCTTCCATTAGAGCATCTCCAATGCAATGTGGATTACTCTTATTTAATTGCCACATCAAAAAAATAGAAAGATATTTTAAAAAATGCTCTCAATGCAAATGTCTATTTGATACTACATGGGCATTTGTTGTTCTATAATGATTGATTGCATATTGAATTATGGGCGTGGAAAAGAAAAGAAAAAAAGAAGATGGGAGGAGATTGAAAATTAGTGCATTGTGGATAGATTTTTAAAATCCATCGTCTATAAATAGATATCAGCCACATCTGCATTGGTCCATATGGCACATTAACCACAATCTACATTAGTATTGCATGTGCTCGTACCATATCATATTTTATTTCTTATTTAATTTCATTTCTTATTTCATTCTTTACTCCATACTGAACATATAACCTTGGTTTTTTTTTTTTTCTCATTTGAAATTGAAATCACATATAATGGTTGTGTTCGGCAACAATTTTATTAAATTAGAATCAAATAGAATATATTAAAAACAAAACTGAATTTAATTCAACCTATTGATTTTATTTAATCCAAACTTGAATTATACAAAAACATTTTGCTTACTTATAAATGTTGTCTGTGTATAGTGCAAATTCTTTCATTAAAAGATGAACAAATTTTTGAGTATGGGGAGAGAGAGGATGTATAATCAAACCGTATATACATTTATCATTGTGCTACACCTTAGTTGTATATAGTAGTTTATTTTGTTAGATATTACGAAAATTAGAAATTGTTATGGATAAAAAAAAAAAAATAAAAGTTGTCATTAATCCCGTAATAACGCAACTTCAAATTTTTTTTTTTCGAAGATGGGCCAAGAAGCCCAAGGGAAGCCCATAGAGCATATTTAAGTGTAACCAATTTCTTTGGCAGTTGGGTTCACGACGCACCACCCTATTTTCTTTCAATTCGAAGAATGAACCTAATGCCAAACTAACTACAAGACGTTTTAATAGCCAAGTCTACCTTTATTAGGAGTGTAATTTTATTTAAGGCTTTTACTACCATATACAAGTAAATAATTAGGAAGCAGTTTCAAAATGCCCTTAAACTTGGGCAGGAAATACAAATTGCTCATTTTGTCACATTTTTTGACAAAAGACACTCTACTTGGCCATAAAATTACAAAATACCGATTCTCTTCCTGATCAGCGCACGTTCCATTCAAACAGATTCAAAAGAAAGTGAGTTCCATTTATCACTTTCTTTAGCCCATTGATACAATTGCCTACAGAGTTGTTGAGAAAGATTGCCATAGAAACATAATTACATACACAAATACGCCACTAGTATAAATAGCATTATTATCAGATGGTTCATCTACGATGTTGAAGAGCTCAAGAATTGACTACTGGCATCATCTCCTTCTATCTTGCTTGATTTTTCTCTACAAAGACTTGGGGATTGTGATTTCACTGGGAACAATCTCAATAATAGCTAGTAGTCTTCTTTGTGCTTACCGAGAGCCAATACAAACCCAAAAAAATGATAAAAAGAAAGGCACTCAAATCAATGGACTAAAGGTATAGAATAGAAACATAGGAGAAAAGAGAAATTATTACCGAAAATCACACTTGAAGAGGCTGCTCCACTTGGGATAAGATTGAGGGATGGTAGATCTAGAGAAGAATTTGGAGAGGAAAAGCTGGAGAAGAACTTTGTCGTGTTAAGGAAATCTGTAAAAATAAATTTAATTATATTTTTTAAGTTGACTATGTGTGAGGGACACGCTGGAAAAAGAAAACATGGGCATTTCATAATTTTATGATCATGGTGGAGTGTATTTTGTCAAAAAAAAAAAAGATGAAAAATGGACAATATTTATTTTGAACCTTCTTCCAAATAATTATGTATAAATTGAAAATTGACTTACATATGGCTGATAAAATTATTATAATAGGTTATTAGACAGTACATTACTTAAATAATTCTTTTATCTCCTTTCAAAAAAAAAAAAAAAATTCTTTTATCTTTTCATTTATTTTATATTTTTGTTGATAAGTTTTTTTTTATCAATTTTTTCTTATTAAATAATTTTTATTTTAGTTTTTTAGAATCTTTTTTTTATTCCTTCTAAATTTGAAGATTGCTCATTATTGTTATAAATGTTTTTATATTATTTCATAATATCTGAAAATAAGAAAATTTATAATTAATTTTTTCTTAAAAAAATAATTTTTATCAAAAATTTTTACTCAATGCAATCACAATTTAATTAACACCAATTTAAAATCTGATTCGTGAATCAAAAAAATTTTAGACATCACAAGCATGCACTTTTAAATATCATAAAATAATTTATAAACAAAAATTTTAAATCATCTCCATTCAAACAAAAAAATAGTTATGAGATTCTTCTAAAAAAAAAAAAAAAGAAGTATGAGATTTTCACGACCCGTTTCCAAGTGCCGGATTGGCACTAGGATCAGGGTGGGCTTAAGGCCTCCGAGGTCCGTAGTAAGTAGGGGTGACCAAAATCCGGTTTTCGAAACCAGAACCATCGGTGGGAACCGGAATCGGAACCGTCCAAACCTGTTCAGTTTTGGTTCCACTAGTTTTGGAACCGTGAACCAGCAGTTCCAGCTCCAGTCAGAACCGACGGTTCTAGTTCCATCTGAAACCGGTCAAACCATTTAAAACTGGCCAGAACCGATCCGAAACTGGCCAAAACTGTCAATTTTGGAACCATTGAGGAATCGGGACCGGAACAAGAACCGTTCGGCTCTAAATCGTAACTGAAACCGTTAATTTTCGGTTCGGTTCAGGAACCGAAACCGGCGGTTCCGGAACCGTGGCCACCCCTAGTAGTAAGCCTATATTAGTTAAACTCATATTCCATTCATAATTATGGCTTCAAGCCTAATAACTATATTCCATCAGATGTATCAAAAATACAATTCATATATATATATATATATATATATATATATATATATATATATATATATATATATCAATTACAACTCGTTTGGAACACAATTGTGGAACTCCATAATTTATAATCCTTTACATTTACATGCTTAATACAACTATTAATAATTTTAATATATTTGTATTTCGAATCGGTGAAGTCTATAGGGTTCTTCTTTCCTCCTATTACCTGAAAAAAAAAAGGAGGTAGGGGTGAGCGCCAAACTCAATGAGTAGGGTTAGATAACCTCACCCCATACAATCACACAAATGCATAAATAGATCAATATAGTCATTCGACTAGTTATATGATCATGCAGTCTATCACACAAATGATAAAACAACAACAATTACAAATATTAACACCTTCACATAATCACATCACGTGGAATTTGGTCAGTGGTGTCACCTAAACTCCCGATGAGCCGTCCTCACACATGGCCCGCCCTCTCATCATGTGTGCACCAGGGAGCCGATCTCCATACATGGCCGACCGGTCTCTACCTCATTTGACCAGCCCTCTCATTTTTTTTATATACTCTTTTCTTTTCCATGCTAACAGAAGGCCTCCCTGTAGTTTTTTATATCATATATCATCAGATGCACACGGGGGCATCGATACATGGCCGACAATATCGAAGACCACTCTCATAAGCGCGTGGTGACCCACTTCATCCCAATTCCACACAAGCAAAGCATACATGAAGCACATCTCAACTAATCAAACCATTTCCAATAGCAACAAAATAACAATTTAATAAGTAGTGCATGTCTAGCATTTAACCGTGTATGCATGGATGCAAATGCAGGTGAATGATGCAAATTATCTAACACTACTCACCGTTATATAGTTTAGATAGAAGCTATGTTCCTTTTTCGATACTCTGTTATTTGAAATTTGATTCCTCAAGACCCGCAAGAATATCTTAAGTTTCCTATCGTAATCTGATAGGTGTTATTCTTATAATATTTTTAAATATAATTTTTATTAGGAATTTTTAATTACTTTAATTAATTTTTATTTATTTTTATTTATGTTTTTGTTCAAAGCTTCTTTGAATCATAATCCACTTGATATTAAAGAAATTTGCGGGGTTTTGGCACAAAAAAGAGCAAATTAAAGCAAAACACTTAGACCTTAGCACGCCCTGCCCGTGCACATTAGAACACCTGTGCTGAATTTAAGGAAAATCAAGTGGAGATTCAGACGCTAGCACGGTCAGACCGTGCTATCTGGCATGCCCGTGCCACAGATTCTTCTCTAGACGTGTCACGGAGCACGGCCCGTGCTGAACCACCCTTAGAGCTCAGACTCTGGCACGCCCTTCCTGTGCAAAATAGCACGCCCGTGCTACGTATTAGGTACTGTTTTGAATCAAGAACGCCAGCCAGTTGCTATAACTTACATGGGCCCACCTCAGATATGTTCCTGACGTACAAATCAAGATCTAGTCCTATTTATGGAGATGAAAGAGTCCTAATTGATAAGAAATCCAAAGCCTGAACAGTTTGCTATCTCCAAAAAGATTTCTTACTCAATAAGGATTCTATTTCCTAAATGGAGTCGGATTTTCTCCCAGGAAGTCTATATGAAGAGAGGAGCCATTCATTGTAAGATATATCTAGTCTTTGACAATTCTTGTTCTATTGTTTCTTCTCTCTCTCAAAGACTTCAAGCATTCAAGATTTGTGCCAAGATTCAAGGAAGCTGTCCGCGTTATCTGTTGCCTAGTTTTTATTTCTAAACTTAATCTTGTTTTGCTTTTCATTATTCACATTGATTATGGAATTTTATTAAAGTATTATTGAGTTTTATTTAATTACTATGTCGAACTAAATTCTCATACTAGGGATTTAATGTAGCTTAAATTCTTTCATTTATAATATTAGATTTGTTTTTCTTTATTCAAAGTATAATTTATTATTGAACTTAATGCTTCCAGGCAGAGTTTCTCCCCTGGATTGATTTGTTTCATTAATCACTATCGCGGGAAGGGTTTTTGATATGAAAAAGGTAATAAATAACATGAGAATAATAACTTGATGCGGAAGCTATATGGTTTGACTCATGGGGGTTTTATAAGTTATTGAGCTTAGGTTATGAATTCACAAAACAAACCATAAAACTTGATGATTTAATTCATGTTTGATTACGCTATTGGAAGATAGGTAATTAGATTGGATTAAAATAGCTAACAAAACATCGGGAGAGCTTGCTAGTAATTTTAGGGTTGTTACCCTGACTTGAACAATTAAAGTTGATTAACAAACTAATAAAATAAATTGGATAGAGTTAAGTGAAATCAAAATCCCTAGTAGCTTTAAATCCTTGATTTCTTTCCTTCAAATACCGTTGCTTGATTTATTTTTGTTCTCTTTTAATTAGTTATTTTAAATTTCTTACAATAATCCCCCCTTATTACCGTTTAAATAATAATAGGTTAACATAATTTTGGTACTTGATATACAATCTCTGTGGAGATGATACTCTACTTATTCTATATTACTTGCTGCGATTTCGTACACTTGCGAAAATCACTGTCAAGTTTT
This sequence comes from Jatropha curcas, assembly GCF_041381405.1. NCBI lineage: Eukaryota > Viridiplantae > Streptophyta > Magnoliopsida > Malpighiales > Euphorbiaceae > Jatropha > Jatropha curcas. Next base: position 6,652,101 of record NC_143157.1, on the reverse strand, counting down.
CGTCGCCGTTGCCGGGGATTAGTGTTATCAATATTAATACTAATTACCCTATTATTAATTTAGACATTTATTCTTCTTTTGTTTTATTTAATTTTTCTTTTAAAGAATTATTTCAGGTGTTTATACAAAGAAGATCAGGTAGGACTGAACCCTTAGTCTTTGATCCAGAAATTGAAAAGACTTGTCGTAGGAACAACGCTGCTAGAAGAACACGTGAAAGCAAACCCGAACAGCAAGCAGACATGGACAATGAAGTGAACCCTCAACACAGACCTCAACCTCATGTCCGCACCTTGCGAGATTACACAACACCTTCTCTTAATGGAACAACCTCGAGTATCACTAGACCTAGGGTGGAAGCTAATAATTTTGAAATTAAACCTGCAATTATCCAAATGCTTTCCACCTCAATTCAATATGGAGGTTTACACAGTGAAGATCCTAACGCCCATATCACAAATTTCTTGGAGATTTGCAATACCTTGAAACAAAATGGTGTTTCCGAGGATGCCATAAAACTAAGGCTCTTCCCTTTCACTCTTAAGGACAAAGCACGATCTTGGTTATAATCATGCCCTGCTGGAAGTTTTACAACATGGGAGGAATTAGCCCAAAAATGTTTAGTAAAATTCTTTCCATCTTCAAAGACCACAAAACTGCGCAATGAGATAATGACCTTTGTCCACCATGATCAAGAGAGTTTGTATGAAGCTTGGGAAAGATTCAAGGACTTATTAAGAAAGTGCCCACATCACAGTTTGCCTAAGTGGTTACAGGTACAAACTTTTATAATGCATTATCTCATAACATTAAAATCACTCTAGATGCAACTACAGGTGGATCTTTTGAAAGAAAAGAAATTGATGAGGCATATGACCTGATTGAAGAGATGGCAAGCAATAGTCACTACCAAAATAGCTCCGAAAGAAAGAAGTCTGCAGGAGTCTATGAAATAGATGCCATTACAGCACTCAATGCCAAAGTAGATAAGATGGTAAGAAAGTTGGATTTGTTGACTATTAACCCTGTCAACTCTATTATGCAAGTTTGTGACAGGTGTAATGGGCAACGTGGGATTGGAGAATGCATGCTAGACTCTTTAAACCTGCAAACTTTGGAACAAGTAAACTATGTGATGAATCAAAAAAGGAAGAATTACCCATACTCTAATTCTTATGATAATAGATTAAGGAATCACCCTAATCTTTCATATGGGAATCCAAATAACGCCTTGAACGCACCACCAAGTTTTATACCTCAAGAGAAAAAAATCTCATGATAATCTTTTTACTGCCCTTTCTAAATCACATAGAGGTTAAAGAAAGCACAAGATGACAAAAGCTTCCTCAAATTTCTTGATGTCTTTATGGGTCTCGTATGTGAATAACATAACCAAGAGGGGGTGAATTGAGTTTTCTAAAAATAAAAAAATTAGCTTTAAAAAAAATTAGAATTCTATAGCAGCAGAAAAGTAATGCACTTGTGAAAATAAGTTGTTGATTAGAACTTCTTCACAATGTCCTTATGCAGAGAATAGAAAGACTTTGCAAAGTACAGTTATTGACTAGAACTGCTTCACAATTTCTTATGCAATATCAAAACTGCTTTATGATGGAAAGCTATTATGTTTAGAACTTCCTTATAAAGTTTAGATAAATATAAAAGACTATGTGAGAGACAGTTATTGAAATCTGAACTGCTTAACAAAGCTTTAATCAAGATTAGAAAACTGATTAGAAACCCAAATAGTGAAATATACTGAAAATAAAAGAATAGTTTAGAACTTGGTATATTCACTTATTAGAATTCCAGAGTTCTAACGTTCAGAAAAGATAAAGCTTATTTCAGTTTTAGAACATCAAAACCATTAACAACTTTAGCATTTCTAAAATATGAATAATAGTGAGAGTAAAATAATATCAAGCAGAACTTCAGAAAGTAAAAAGATCAACGCAGTGATTTATAGTGGTTCGGCACTAACTCGCCTACATCCACTCCCCAAGAGTCATCTTGAGATCCTCAACTATGTTATCTCTTGTCAAGGGTAAGAGACAAACCAATAGTACAAGGCAATAGATCGACTCCTAGATTTTCCAAAGGTTCTAGTTAACCTCAACCCTTTCTATTTTTGGCAGAGTATAAAAACTCAGTTCAAGACATTAGAATCTCTCTCACGGAGAAGGTTGCTTGATAACCTATTCCTAATAGCTTTTCACCTAAGCTATTACAGAAAAGTTTATCAAATTGAAACCTGTCTACTAAAGATTACAAAATCTAAATAGACAGACAGAAATGCAAATATAAGCACAGGAAAAACAACTTTTAATGTAACATCCCTTCCCGGTCCACCTGTTAACTCAAATGAACCGAGCTGAGACGCTACAATCTGGTTGAACCTATGTCCTTTCATGCTAATATCATGTTGTATGCTGAATATGATGTCAAGTTGTTGCTTTTTACATTCGGAAAATATAGATATGTACTTAATATTTACAAGACATGATACTAATTTTCAAAATGAAATGGGCCCAACTGTGTGCCCTGTACATGCCATGATAAGGATAGACAGAATCAAAATATCAAAATGAGTAGCTACCCTGAAGACTGAGTCTTCCACAGATGAACTGCAGCAGTTGTAAGCTGATTCTCTATGGTCCAGTCTCGAAACCTACGAGTTTAATAAATAACTCGCTGAGCAAATAATGCTCAGTGGATATCTCAATTTAATAAGAAATAAAACAATAAACATATAAGCACACATATCATTATACTTTCATGATTTTACCTGCTGTTCATGATGCTGTATAAATTTTGCAACTTTTATTAACCATCGTATAATTTATAAATAATAAATCACATAACTGCATGGCTCCATAAGGTTATAGTGAAACCAAAGTGATAAGAAGAACTATATGAACTGTATGAAACTGGATGAATACTGTATGGCTGGGCTATTATGGCCCGTATATAAATCATATCCACTCAACAGCCTGTAGCTGGAGTACCAAACTGTATGGGGCGCAGATCTGCTATCCTATGTCGCGACATAGTCTTATCTACGTGGTTTCTGCCTAACCTTAATGGAGCATATTATGTGTATTGTGATAATACAAGAATTATTTAGAAACTATGTAATGAGGAATAATGCATACCATTGATAACGTATAAAGTAACTTGCATGGAAATACTCTAGCTATTGCACCCGCGATGCAATTCTTACTACCATTTATGTAACTAAATTTTACCATTCAGATTAAGGAAATTCTTAGTTTGAATTTAAGTTCACTTAGAAGGTAAAATGCTGTAATAATTTTAGGGTGAATGAATCTACATATGCATTCCAACATCATTTCTAATGTGTTCTTGAAATCTGCCAGGCAGCCTCTACATGTTTCACAAATCCTAACATAACTCTTTCTGTATACGTCCAATTTAGGTTATTCTAAATTCTATGGTTAGCTAACATCTTAAGGTACAAATTTTTCTTCTATCACATCTCTTAATTACGTTGGCAAGGTAGTCACATATTGAGCTCAAGTAGCAACTGCCAGTCTGCCCTGCTGTTGGTTTCCAGCCTGCCCAGTTTATACTATTTTGGTCATATCTCTCAATTTATAACTCCAATTTAGGTGATTCTACATTCTATGGTTAGCTAACACATTAGGCTACAAAGTTGTCGTCTACCACATCTCTTAATTACATTGGTAAGGTAGTCAAACATTGAGCTCAAGTAGCAATTGTCAGTCTGCCCTGCTGTTGGGTTCCAGCCTGCACAGGTTATACTATTTTGGTCACAGATCTCAATTTATAACTCCAATTTAAGTGATTCTGAATTCTATGGTTAGCTAACACATTAGGGTACAAATTTGTCTTCTACCACATCTCTTAATGACGTTGGTAAGGTAGTCAAATATTTACCTAAATGAGCAACATTCAGTCCGCCTAGACTGGTGGTTTCCAGCCTGCCTAGTCTGTATTATTTTGGTCATATCTCTCAATTTATAACTCCAATTTAGGTGATTCAAAAACTCATGGACAGCTAAAACATAGAGGAACAAATAACTCTTCTATAACACTCCCTAATTCCATCGTTAAACAAAGTCAAAATCAGGGTTAAGTTACCGGTCAGTGATCCAATAAACCTGGTTCAGCATGAATTCAATGTCTACTTCATTCATTCAATTCATCCCATGCTTTATCACCATTTACAGACCTCTAATTCAACATTCAGCAACATATCTTTGCATTATCCACACACTACAGAAGTGTTCATGCAAGAAAATGTGAAAAACTAAAAGAGATATCAAACCTTCAACCAAAAGAGCTTTAAATCTTCTTCTTAGCTTCCTTTTCCTCCAACTTTGAGCTCCCCTCTCCTATACATCATAACTCTTATAAATCATCTAAAATATCACAAAAGTATGAAATTTAAGAAAGGCTACTTACTTGGATAGAGTTCTAGGTTGAATTTAGTGTTTAAATCACATGAAAAGTGATGGAGAAGGGAAGGAGATGAAGAGAAAGATAAGAGGAGATGAAGAGGAAGCTGGAGATGAAGATGAAGATGAAGAAAATGAAGAAAGCAAACTGAAATGGAAGTCTCGTGTAGTCCAAATATATCTTTGATTGTGTGTTAAAAATTACCAAATAGTACCTAAATTTTCCATATGTTACGTTTTAATACCTAAACTTTCTATTTTAGTGCAAGTAAGTCCTACTCCTACACTTTGATCTTTTTGTTTCATTCAAGTAAGTCCACTTCTTTTACTTATTTATGGTACATCCCATTTTACCCCACTCTGGCGTTAACTGGTTTCTAGTTCGACCCGACTCGACTCATGTATATGCAACGATTCGATTCAGTAGGATGTTACAGTTCTACCCTCCTAAATAAAAAACTTCGTCCCGAAGTTTACCTGTTGTGAACAAATGTGGATACTATTGTCGCATGATTTCTTCAGATTCCCAAGTTGCTTCTTCTGTTTTATGATTCCTCCAAAGAACTTTTACTAATGCTATTTTCTTGTTTCGCAGTTCTTTAATTTCTCTGGCTAGGATCTGAACTGGTTCTTCTTCATAAGTGAGATCTGGCTGAATTTCAATCTCTTCTGCTGATAACACGTGTGATGGGTCTGCTCTGTATCTCCTTAACATTGATACATGGAAGACATTATGAATGCGATCTAATGCCGAAGGTAGCGCTAAGCGATAGGCTAATGGTCCTACACGTTCAACAATCTCATATGGACCAATGAACCTAGGACTAAGCTTACCCTTTCTTCCAAACCTTAGGATCTTTTTCCATGGTGACACTTTTAGAAATACTTTATCACCGACCATATATTCAATGTCCTTTCTCTTTAAATCAGAATAGGACTTCTGTCGATCACTTGCTTCTTTCAGTCGTTTTCTAATGATTTCCACTTTCTCTTCTGTTTCTCTAACCAGTTCTGGACCCAAAATCTTCTTCTCACTAAGTTCTGTCCAACACACAGGTGTCCTGCATTTTCTGCCATACAACGCTTCATATGGTGCCATCTTGATGCTCGATTGATAGCTGTTGTTGTAGGCAAATTCCATGAGATGTACATATCTGTCCCAGCTGCCTTCAAATTCTATAACACATGATCTCATCATGTCTTCCAGGATTTGAATTACTCTCTCTGACTGGCCATCTGTCTGAGGATGAAATGCAGTGCAGAAATGTAGTTTCGTTCCTAATGCGTCTTGTAGTTTATCCCAGAATTTCGATGTAAACCTTGGATCACGATCAGATATAATGGATGATGGAACTCCATGTAGTCGAACTATTTCTCTAACATAAATTTCTGCTAATTTGTCCAAAGAATAGTCCATCCTAACTGGTAGAAAGTGCGCAGACTTGGTTAATCTATCAACAATTACCCATACTGCATCATGCTTCCGCTGCGTCTGAGGTAATCCGGTAACAAAATCCATCGTGATCTGATCCCATTTCCATGTTGGCACTGTTATTGGATGAAGCAACCCAGCTGGCAATTGATGTTCTGCTTTTACTTGTTGACATGTCAAACATCTTGTTACAAAATTGCCAATGTCTTTCTTCATGCCCGGCCACCAATAGCCTTTCTTCAAATCTTGATACATCTTAGTACTGCCTGGATGCATTGTATATGGACTGTTGTGAGCTTCATATAGAATCTTCTGTCTGATTTCCCCTTGTGGTACAACAACTCTGTCTTCATAGAACAATACTCCACTGTTATCCAATTTGAATTTCCCACCATGGTCTTCCTGTACTTGTTTAACCCATAGTGCTATTTGCTCATCTTTCTTCTGTGCTTCTGCAACTTCCTGAACCCAAGATGGTTGTACTTGCATTTGTGCTAGAATAGCTCCCTGCTGTTGCAACTCCATGCTGATTCTCATTGCTCTCAAAGCATACAATGGTTTTCGACTAAGGGCATCAGCTACCACATTAGCTTTACCCGGATGGTAATTAATGACATAATCATAATTAGCCAGAATCTGCATCCACTTCCGTTGTCTTGAATTCAGGTCTTTCTGTGTCGGTAAATACTTTAAACTCTGATGATCAGTGTAAATGTAACACTTTTCACCGTATAGATAATGCCTCCATACTTTGAACGCTAGAATAATGGCTGCCAGTTCTAAATCATGGGTTGGATAATTCAATTCATGTGGCTTCAATTGTCTGGAGACATAAGCTACCACTTTACTGTCTTGCATGAGTACACATCCTAACCCAGTATGAGAGGCATCACTGTAAATCTCAAATTCTTTACCTGACACTGGTTGGGTCAACATTGGTGCTTCAGTCAACATTTTCTTCAAAGTTTCAAAACTCTGCTGACACCTATCATCCCATTGGAATACAACCTCTTTCTTCAACAATCTTGTTAAAGGTGATGCAATGATGGAGAATCCCTTTACGAACTTTCTGTAATAGCCGGCTAAACCCAGAAAACTTCGAACTTCTGTAACATTCCTGGGTGGTCTCCAATCAATAATAGCTTCGATCTTCTTAGGATCCACTCTGATACCCTCTGATGACACCACATGTCCTAAGAAAGAAACTTCTTCTAGCCAAAATTCACATTTACTGAGCTTGGCATACAGCTGTTTATCCCTCAGTGTCTGAAGTACAATCCGCAAATGTTTATCATGTTCAACCCTGTCTTTGGAGTATACCAAAATGTCATCTATAAACACCACCACGAACTGATCCAGATATGAATGAAACACACGGTTCATAAGATCCATGAAAACCGCCGGTGCATTAGTGAGATCGAATGGCATTACTAAAAATTCATAGTGACCATATCGGGTCCTGAATGCTGTCTTGGAGATATCTTTTTCCTTTATCCGCAACTGATGGTATCCTGACCTGAGATCGATCTTAGAAAACATGCCTGCACCCTTTAGCTGATCAAACAAATCGTCGATGCGAGGCAATGGATACTTATTCTTGATTGTCAGCTTGTTCAGCTGTCTGTAATCAACACACAGTCTGAGTGATCCATCTTTCTTCTTGACGAATAACACCGGTGCTCCCCAAGGTGATACACTGGGTCTGATAAAGCCTTTGTCTAATAACTCCTGCAGTTGAATCTTTAACTCTTTTAGCTCTACTGGTGCCATTTTGTAAGGTGCAATTGATACTGGTGCTACTCCAGGATAGACATCTATGGTAAACTCCACTTCCCTCTTTGGTGGTAACCCTGGTAACTCTTCTGGAAATACGTCTGGATAATCACACACTATTGGTATGTCTTGTACTTTTAACTTTTCTTTCTCTGCTTTCAATGCACAAACCAAGTATGCTTCACAACCCTTCTGAATTAATCTCTTTGCTGCCATGGCTGATATCACATTACCCAGAAAATCTCGCCGCTTCCCGACGACTGTAATCTCTTCCCCTGCTGCTGTATATAATGTCACCCTTTTCTTTGCACAATCAACTATAGCCTGATGTCTGGAGAGCCAATCCATACCCAGAATAACAGCAAATTCTTTGAATGGCAACTCCATAAGATCTCCTGGAAACTCCTTTCCATGAATAACAACTGGACACCCTTTGACTACTATATGAGTTTTTACTGTATCTCCTAATGGATTAGTAACCAAAATACCCTGACTTACATGCTCAATTGCTAACCCTTTAACCCAGTGTTTAGGTACGCTAATGTATGAATGTGATGATCCAGGATCAATTAAAGCATAAACTGTATGATCAAATAAAGAAAACGCACCAACTATGACATCTGGAGCTTCCTCATCTTCCTTGGCTCGCATAGCATAGACCCTGGTTGGAACTCTGGTATCAGGTCTGTCCACAGTCTCTGATTGCTGTCTCTGCCCTCCGGAGCTCTCACCTCTACTCCGACCTCTACCTCTGCCTGCTATGAACTGTGTAGAAACTTCTGCCCTCTTAGGACAGTCCCTCCTCTGATGGTCTGATGCTCCACATATCATGCATCTACCTGTCACCATCCAACAATCTCCACCATGCCGTCTGCCACAATGCTCACAAGGTGGAAAAGTATAACCATCGGACCTTGTGCCTCTACTGGTGCCTCTACCAGCTCCTCTGCCTGAACCTCGACCACCACCGGCAGAACTAGCCACAACTGATGCCGCTGGCGCATGAGCACCCCTAGCTGTGCCGTGGCTAAAAGGATGCCTAGGACCAGCTGAAGTACTACCACCTCTGAATCTCTTGCTCTCCGACTGATATGTACTGGGTGCACTCTGAGTCTGATCTCTCTTCTGCTGAGACCGCTGGCGTCTGGTACGCTGACTGGCCTGAATTCGCTCTATCTCCTGAGCTGCCTCTACCAAAGCTGAGAACTCTCTAAATCTGGAAGCTACCACTCCCATCTGAATCTCATCATTCAGGCCCTCCTGAAACTTTTTACACCTCTCTACCTCTGTAGCCACTATCCGGTCACCATACCTGCTGAGTCTGGTGAATTCTCTTTCGTATTCTGCAACTGACATTCTGTTCTGTCTCAGGTATAAGAATTCCTTCCTTCTAGCATCAAGATAAGCCTCTGTGATGAACTTTTTCTTGAATTCATCCAAAAAGAATTGCTAGGTACGCTGCTCTGCTGGTACTCTCTGTTGAACAGTAGTCCACCATGTGTATGCCTCCTCTATTAGTAATGACGTGGCACAAATCAACTTGTCCTCTGGTGTACACTGTAATTGCTCCAGGACTCTTAAAGTACCATCTAACCAATACTCAGCTGTTTCTGGATTGTCATCCTTGCTAGCTCTAAATTCTTTTGCACCATATTTTCTAAGCTTTTCTAATGGGGACTTTCTTTCTCTGTCTACTACTACTGATGCCTGAGGTATCACCCCTGCAATCTGTCTAAACGTATCTGCAAATTGCTTTAACAACACCTCTTGACTTGGTGCTACTAGAGCCTCACCCTCCACTGCTCTGGAGGCGTGTGACTCGCTCTCACCTTCCTGTGACATCCTCCTAAAAGAATAACAACTGCTTAGTTCATCAGGGTAGTCATGGCCTGTACACTATAATGACATATGCATGCAAGCCCGAGGAAACTAAACCTAGGGCTCTGATACCAAAATTTGTAACATCCCTTCCCGGTCCACCCGTTAACTCAAATGAACCGAGCTGAGACGCTACAATCTGGTTGAACCTATGTCCTTTCATGCTAATATCATGTTGTATGCTGAATATGATGTCAAGTTGTTGCTTTTTACATTCGGAAAATATAGATATGTACTTAATATTTACAAGACATGATACTAATTTTCAAAATGAAATGGGCCCAACTGTGTGCCCTGTACATGCCATGATAAGGATAGACAGAATCAAAATATCAAAATAAGTAGCTACCCTGAAGACTGAGTCTTCCACAGATGAACTGCAGCAGTTGTAAGCTGATTCTCTACGGTCCAGTCTCGAAACCTACGAGTTAAATAAATAACTCGCTCAGCAAATAATGCTCAGTGGATATCTCAATTTAATAAGAAATAAAACAATAAACATATAAGCACACATATCATTATACTTTCATGATTTTACCTGCTGTTCATGATGCTGTATAAATTTTGCAACTTTTATTAACCATCGTATAATTTATAAATAATAAATCACATAACTGCATGGCTCCATAGGGTTATAGTGAAACCAAAGTGATAAGAAGAACTGTATGAACTGTATGAAACTGGATGAATACTGTATGGCTGGGCTGTTATGGCCCGTATATAAATCATATCCACTCAACAGCCTGTAGCTGGAGTACCAAACTGTATGGGGCGCAGATCTGCTATCCTATGTTGCGACATAGTCTTATCTGCGTGGTTTCTGCCTAACCTTAATGGAGCATATTATGTGTATTGTGATAATACAAGAATTATTTAGAAACTATGTAATGAGGAATAATGCATACCATTGATAATGTATAAAGTAACTTGCATGGAAATACTCTAGCTATTGCACCCGCGATGCAATTCTTACTACCATTTATGTAACTAAATTTTACCATTCAGATTAAGGAAATTCTTAGTTTGAATTTAAGTTCACTTAGAAGGTAAAATGCAGTAATAATTTTAGGGTGAATGAATCTACATATGCATTCCAACATCATTTCTAATGTGTTCTTGAAATCTGCCAGGCAGCCTCTACATGTTTCACAAATCCTAACATAACTCTTTCTGTATACGTCCAATTTAGGTTATTCTAAATTCTATGGTTAGCTAACATCTTAAGGTACAAAGTTTTCTTCTATCACATCTCTTAATTACGTTGGCAAGGTAGTCACATATTGAGCTCAAGTAGCAACTGCCAGTCTGCCCCGCTGTTGGTTTCCAGCCTGCCCAGTTTATACTATTTTGGTCATATCTCTCAATTTATAACTCCAATTTAGGTGATTCTACATTCTATGGTTAGATGACACATTAGGCTACAAATTTGTCTTCTACCACATCTCTTAATTACGTTGGTAAGGTAGTCAAACATTGAGCTCAAGTAGCAACTGTCAGTCAGCCCTACTGTTGGGTTCCAGCCTGCACAAGTTATACTATTTTGGTCACAGATCTCAATTTATAACTCCAATTTAAGTGATTCTAAATTTTATGGTTAGCTAACACGTTAGGGTACAAATTTGTCTTCTACCACATCTCTTAATGACGTTGGTAAGGTAGTCAAATATTTACCTAAATGAGCAACGTTCAGTCCGCCCAGACTGGTGGTTTCCAGCCTGCCTAGTTTGTACTATTTTGGTCATATCTCTCAATTTATAACTCCAATTTAGGTGATTCAAAAACTCATGGACAGCTAAAACATAGAGGAACAAATAACTCTTCTATAACACTCCCTAATTCCATCGTTAAACAGAGTCAAAATCAGGGTTAAGTTACTGGTCAGTGATCCAATAAACCTGGTTCAGCATGAATTCAATGTTTACTTCATTCATTCAATTCATCCCATGCTTTATCACCATTTACAGACCTCTAATTCAACATTCAGCAACATATCTTTGCATTATCCACACACTACAGAAGTGTTCATGCAAGAAAATGTGAAAAACTAAAAGAGATATCAAACCTTCAACCAAAAGAGCTTTAAATCTTCTTCTTAGCTTCCTTTTCCTCCAACTTTGAGCTCCCCTCTCCTATACATCATAACTCTTATAAATCATCTAAAATATCACAAAAGTATGAAATTTAAGAAAGGCTACTTACTTGGATAGAGTTCTAGGTTGAATTTAGTGTTTAAATCACATGAAAAGTGATGGAGAAGGGAAGGAGATGAAGAGAAAGATAAGAGGAGATGAAGAGGAAGCTGGAGATGAAGATGAAGATGAAGAAAATGAAGAAAGCAAACTGAAATGGAAGTCTCGTGTAGTCCAAATATATCTTTGATTGTGTGTTAAAAATTACCAAATAGTACCTAAATTTTCCATATGTTACGTTTTAATACCTAAACTTTCTATTTTAGTGCAAGTAAGTCCTACTCCTACACTTTGATCTTTTTGTTTCATTCAAGTAAGTCCACTTCTTTTACTTATTTATGGTACATCCCATTTTACCCCACTCTGGCGTTAACTGGTTTCTAGTTCGACCCGACTCGACTCATGTATATGCAACGATTCGATTCAGTAGGATGTTACATTTAAGATTAGAAAATCGTTTAGAAAACAGAACTGTTTTTCAAAAGAAGTTGTTTATAAAATTTCTTTTTTCTTTTAAAGATAAAACGTAAAGTATTAAGATGAAAAGAAATAAGGGGGTAGAGAGTAAGTTTCGAGAGATAAAAGATATGATCAATGGATGAATACTTTTAAAACGAAAACTCTTTTTTCCACATCTTTCAAAAATGAAAAAGCCTTTTTATAGAGAGGGCTGTGATTCTCGTTTTTAGAAAATGAATATCTCTTTTTCAAATCAGAATATTGACTTTTCTTATTTAGAAGATATGGAAATCTTTGTTACCAAAACTTTTGAGTCAACATTCTATTTTTTTGGTAAGCAAATAAGAGACAATCTTTCTTTCCTTTAAAAACAAAGATTTTTGAAAGTAAATATTTGAGAAATCTTTTTCAAAAGATTTATTTACCAAAAATGAATTAAAATATAATCTTCCTTCGTTTAGGTAAGAAAATAAAATCAAGATTTTTGGATCTTCAAAAAAAAGTTTTGTTTCCGAAAATGAAGTGCATAAAATCTTTATTCGATTTATTCTTATTACCAAAATTGCTAGAGACAAAGTCTCTTTAATTTATGTAATTTTGGATAAATCGAACTTTCTATCTCTCGAAAAACCTTTTTGATAAAGTGAGAGTAAATTGATTTTTATGCTTATAATTGATGTTCTCTCTATCCTACAATGAATCCTAAAAATCTAACCACTAGGGTCTTCAAATGTCTTCACAATCCTTGACTTTGTAGGACTTGCCTTGTTCATTAATCTGCATAAAATATTATTAGCACAAATATAATTTAAATTTATTTGTTTTATTTTAATCATCAAAATCTCGGGATTAATATTTGACCCTTGAGCCAACAGTCTTCAAAAAGCTTCAAATCAACATCCCTTTTGCTGAAGCTCTCGCTCAAATGCTTAGCTATGCAAAATTTCTAAAAAAGATCCTAAGCAAGAAATAAAAAATTGATGATCAAGGAACAGTAATGTTAACTGAAGAGTGCAGTGCAATTATTCAAAATAAATTGCCTCCAAAGTTGAAAGATCTAGGAAGTTTTTCTATCCCTTGTAATATTGGTATTCTTGATTTCGAAAAAGCTTTAGCAGATTTAGGTGCCAGCGTTAACCTTATGTCTTATGAAGTTTTTAAGATGCTAGGGATGGAAGAGCTAAAACCAACAAGGATGTCTCTACAATTGGCAGATCGATCAATCAAATATCTAAGAGGAATTGTAGAAGATGTGCTCGTAAAGGTAGGTACATTTATCTTCCCTGTTGATTTTGTTATTCTTGACATTGATGAAGATAGAGAAGGATCCTTAATCCTTGGAAGACCCTTTCTTGCAACTGCAAGAGCGTTGATTGATGTATATGAAGGTAAATTAACTTTGAGGGTAGGTCAAGGGTAATCTTGTAAACTCCCTATGGATTATAATGACTGTTTTAGGATTGATGTTGTTGATGAATGTGTGAAAGACACTTTACATATTAAGACTAAAGATGACATTAATAATTCAAGCATCATGAATAAAGGAGAAAGTGAACCACCAAGGCAAGAACTGAAACAACTTCCATCTCATTTAAAACATTCATTCTTAGGTGAGAATAATTCTTTTCCTGTTATTATTTCTTCTCACTTAACACTTGATCAAGAGGAAAGGTTGTTGCAGGTTCTTCGAAAACATAAGAAAGCCATAGGGTGGTCAATTTTAGATTTGCAGGGAATAAGCCCAAGTGTATGCATGCACAATATCCTGATGGAGGAAGACTATAAACCTTCAATTGAGCATCAAAGAAGATTGAACCCAAATATGAAAGAGGTGGTCAAGGCTGAAATCATAAAGCTTTTGGATGTTGGCATTATCTATCCAATTTCCAATAGCAGTTGGGTAAGTCTTGTTCAAGTTGTTCCAAAGAAGGGAGGTATGACAGTTATTTCTAACAAAAACAATGAGTTAGTTCCCACTTGAACAGTCACAGGTTGGCGTGTATGCATTGATTATAGGAAGTTGAATAAAGCAACATGCAAAGATCACTTCCCTTTACCCTTTATTGATCAAATGCTTGAAAGACTTACAGGTTATCCCTATTATTATTTTTTGGATGGTTATTCAGGATACTTCCAAATACTTATTACTCCTGAAGATCAAGAGAAAACCACCTTCACTTGCCCTTATGGTACCTTTGCTTATAGGAGAATGCCTTTTGGATTATGCAATGCTCCTGCAACTTTTCAAAGATGCATGATGTCCATATTCTCTTACATGGTTGAAAAATTTATGGATGATTTTTCTATGTCTGGTTCCTCTTTTGATGCTTGTCTTTATAACCTATCTTTAGTAATGCAGCGATGCGAGGACACTAACCTTGTTTTGAATTGGGAAAAATGTCATTTTATGGTTAGCGAAGGTATTGTTTTAGGGCATAAAATCTCACAAAAGGGAATTGAAGTGGATAAAGCCAAAATCGAGGTAATTAAAAAGCTACCTCCCTCGAATTTAGTAAGAGGAGTAAGAAGCTTTCTTGGCCATGCAGGATTTTATAGGAGATTTATCAAAGACTTCTCCAAAATCACAAAACCTCTTTGTAATTTATTAAGTAAAGATGCCCCTTTTGATTTTGATAAAAAGTGTTTGAATGCTTTTAACAAGTTGAAGAAAGCGTTGATTTTAGCACCTATCATTGCTGCACCAGATTGGGATCTTCCCTTTGAACTTATATGTGATGCTAGTGATCATGTTGTTGGAGCTATTCTTGGGCAAAGAAAGGCAAAGAAGTTGCACGTCATTTATTATGCTAGTCGCACATTGAATGATGCATAATTAAATTATGCCACCACTAAAAAAGAACTTCTAGCTATTGTTTTTGCTTTTGATAAATTTAGGGCTTATTTGATTGGAGCTAAAACAATAGTTTACACTGACCACTCTGCCATTAAGTATTTGTTAGACAAGAAAGATGCAAAGCCTAGATTAATCCGTTGGGTTCTTCTTTTACAGGAATTTGATTTAGAGATTCGCGATAAAAAGGGAACTGAGAACCTTGTAGCAGACCACCTATCCAGGCACGAGTTGGGGGAAGAAGGGCAAACAAAATTACAAATCAATGAAGACTTCCCCCATGAACATCTTCTCCTCTTAGCAAACACACAAGCACCATGGTATGCTGATATAGTTAACTAACTTGTTTGCAAAATCACTCCTCCCAATCTTTCTTATCAACAAAAGAAAAAGTTTTTTCATGATCTCAAATATTATGATTGGGAGGAGCCTTTCTTGTTCAAATATTGTAGTGACCAGCTCTTTCGACGATGTATACCGGAAGAGGAAGTGGAAAGTATCCTTCGATTCTGTCATTCAATGGAATGTGGGGGACACTTTGGAGCAAGCAAGACGGCAGCGCGTATCTTGGAAAGCGGTTTGTATTAGCTTAACTTATTTAAAGATGCTTTTAACTTTGTTCGTCTTTGTGATCGTTGTCAAAGGTTAGGTAACATCTCGAAGCGACACGAGATGCCTTTAAACAATATCCTTGAAGTAGAGATCTTTGATGTTTGGGGCTTAGATTTCATGGGACCTTTTCCACCTTTTTATTCCAACCAATACATTCTAGTAGCGGTGGACTATGTCTCGAAGTGGGTGGAAGCTGTTGCCCTTCCCAATAATGATGCCAAAAGTGTAATGGACTTCATCAAGAAATATATTTTTACACGTCATGGCATCCCAAGAGCAATAATCACAAATGGAGGTAAGCACTTTTGCAACAAGTACTTAGATTCCCACCTTTCAAAATATGGTGTTACTCATCGTGTAGGTACTCCATATCACCCTCAAACAAGTGGACAAGTGGAAGTCACTAATAGGGAAATCAAAAAGATTCTGGAGACCACAGTTGGACAATCTAGGAAGGACTTGTCTAAGAGACTCGATGATGCTCTATGGGCTTATAGAACTGCATTCAAAACACCAATTGGTATGTCTCCATATCGAATGGTCTATGGTAAGGCTTGTCACCTGCCTGTTGAGTTGGAGCACAAGGCATATTGGGCAATCCAATTTCTTAACTTTAATGCTAAGGAAGTTGGTAAAAAACAGTTGCTTCAATTAAATATGATGGATGAAATACGACTCCATGCTTATGAGAATGCCAAAATCTATAAAGACTGCACCAAACAATGGCATGATAAGCACATTATCCTAAGGAATCTAAAGGTAGGACAACATGTATTGCTCTATAACTCTAGACTCCGTCTCTTTCCAGGTAAGTTGCGCTCTAGATGGTCTGGCCCATTCACGATCAAAGAAATTTTTCCACATGGGGCCATTAAAATAGTGGATGGTGACAGGAGTTCAAAGTCAATGCTCAACGCTTAAAGGTTTATCAAAATGAAAACTTTTTGATCCAGTCAAAAACACCATCAGTCTTGTTTAGGCTAAACCTGCTTTAGTGCGTCAAGCTTAACGACGTTAAACAAAAGCGCTTGTGGGAGACAACCCATATTATTTTTCTAAATCTTCTTGTTTAAATTTATTTTTGTTATTTCTGTTACAAATTTCCTAAAATTTTCTCCATAATTGTTCTTCTATTTCGGTAAAAATTCTTTCAGGTCCAAGTTGAAGTCCATAAGATAGCACGCCCTAACCGTGCTCATCAACACGACCATGCTTCAAAGAGGTAAACACCACTCTTGAAGGTCAGAGGCCAGCACGCCCTGACCGTGCTCACTCAGCATGACCGTGCCTCAAAGAGGTGGGAATCAGCCCTGAAGGTCAGAGACTAGCACGCCCTGACCATGTGATACAGCACGCCCGTGCTAAAATAAGGCAAGGAATTGCAGCTTGCATGCTAAAGCCGTGCTTAATGATACGCCCATGCGTCAAGAAAAGAGAAAGTCCTTTTGCAAGTCAGAGCCTCACATGCCCTTGCCATGCCCTCCAGCGCGCCCGTGCCAGGTAAGCTAAAGTTTTCTTCTACAGGTCAGAGGCGTGCACGCCCAAGCCGTGCCTTCTAGCATGCCCGTGCCCGCAAACCACCTCAGAGAGTCAGAAGTGCGCACGACCAAGCCGTGCTAGGTAGCACGGCCGTGCCACGTTCAGACTTGCGCATTAAAACGCTCCTCTATTTAAAGGGCATGCCCTCATTCCATTCTTTTCCCAAACCGTGTGCCCTTGCCGCCTCCTCCATCTTTTCTATTTTCTCTCTTTTCTCCCAACCCAAACACACCAAACACTAAATTTCTTCACATCTCTCCTTCACCATGCCTCCACGATACAAGCACAGCAGACCTGCCTCTTCAGTAGCTACTAGACAATGACCAATTGCTCGATCTTCCGCTGCTTCTCCTCCATCCGTTCCACCTCCTATGACTCCGAATCCTCCTCCATTTGAAATTGGCTCACCAGAACAATAAGAAAGGTACAATAAACTTTCTCTTTGCCCTATCTTACCAAATCGATTTATTGATGTGTAACATCCTAGTGCGTTGAGTTGAGTCATTTCATAGAGGAAGGGTGAGTTGGGTTGAACCAAACCCGGTTGGGGTAGCATGAGATGATAAGTGGACTTATTTGCATGAAAAAGTTTAGGCCTTGTTTGTAGCCAAACATACAGTGTGGGTATTAAGTTGTGTCTTTGTACACTTGAGGTACCAAGTAGATATGTTACACAGCCAAGTCATTGCTTCTAGAGACTACCCGTTCTTATCAGCTCACTTTCCCATTTTCATATTCTCTTCTTACTTTCCCTCCCGTTTCCTTGCAAGTTTCATGCACGTTAAGCACTAAGTCACCTCCAAGTAAGTAGAATTCCTTGAAGCTATATGTTATTCACTCTTTAATTGAGTTATATTGGAGATAAGTTATGAGAATTCTTGTGTATAGGAGAAGAAAGTTCCAAAGTTGCAGAAAAGAGAAGTTAAAACAGAGCCCCAGCTTTGTGGCAAGACAGGTTTGATATCTCTTGTTATTTCCCATGTTCTTTGCATGAAAAATTGTGTGGAGTGTTGCTCATGAGATGATATGTTGCTTGTTGTTGGGTGGAAGTACTGGAAATGATGTAAAAACAGGGGATGAATATATGAAGCGGAAACAGAGTTTGCTGGAAATGTTACCAGCAACTTCATCTTGATTTTGAACCCATATAATGATGGAATTAGGAATTGTCATAGAAGAGTTATTTGTTCCTTTCTGTGTTAGCTTTACATGGGCTTTTGAATCATTCAATTTGAAGTTGTATATTGAGAGTTATGGCCAAAAGAACATAGACTGCACAGAATCACGTCGCGCGCTCGCGCATACTGGAAAGCAAGTCGCGCTCGCGATTTCCTATTGCGCGCTCGCGACTTGAGTCAGGTAGCTCTCTGACTCTCAATGGCACAACTCGTGCTCGCGACTTTCACATGCGCGGTCGCGAGTTTGGCCAGAAGCTCTCTGACTCTCACTGTGCGTATCTCGCGCTCGCGAATCACACAAGCGCGCTCGCGACTTCATCTCGCGCTCGCGACTTGTGCTGCGCGGTCGCGACTTCAGCCAGAAACACACTGACTCTCTGGATGCACAAGTCGCGCTCGCGACTTTCACATACGCGGTCGCGACTTGTGCTGTGATACTCTTTTGCCTTTCATTTGCTATGTAATCACATTTCTTTGCTCAACATGCATGCACCCAATCATTTTACAACAAAAATACAACATAAGAACATGGATTAAAACAACATACAAGCATTCATATGATGTGAAATCAAATCAACATGATGAGTTATGATGTTGTGACACTATCTATGTGCTATTGTATTACATTGTAGTTATGCAGTAAGCTCCATTGAGGTTAGGTAGAAACCATGTAGATAAGGCTATGTCGCGACATAGAATAGCAGATCTGCGACCCATACAGTTTGGAACTCCGGCTACAGGCCGTTGAGTGGATATGATTAAACCGTGCGGTGCGAATCCGGTTAGGGGCACCAAAACGGACAATATTGGCATAGGCGAATCCGGTTAGGGGCCTATAGCATACAGTTTTACCCAGTTTTATACAGTTTATCTTATCACTTCGGTTTCACTATAACCTTATGGAGCCATTCAGATATCTTGACATAACATTTCATGAATTATACAGGATTATAAACAGTACAAAAGATAATCAAGATATTATGAAAGTATCATAATGTGTGAGCTTATATGTGCCATATATGTTTCCATGGTTCTTTCTATATATGTATGTGTTTAATTGTTTCTTTATTTGTTGAGATATCCACTGAGCATTATTTGCTCAGCGAGTTACCTGTTTAACTCGCAGGTTTTGAGATTGGTTCATAGAGAGTCCGCGTACAACTGCTGCAGTTCATCTGTAGAAGACTCGGTCTTCAGGGTAGAAACTCATTTTGTTTTTCTTTTTATGGCATGTACAGGGCACACAGTTGGGCCCATTTCATTTTGTAAACTTGTATCATGTTTTGTAAATTACATTATTTTTGTAAACAGTACCAGCATGTTATTATATTCAATATACAGTGTGTTTTCAGCATGTCAGACCATACAGCCAACCAGTTTGTAGCATCTCGACTCGGTTCATTCGGGTTTACGGGTGGACCGGGAAGGGGTGTTACAAATTTTGGTATCAGAGCCCTTGGTTTAATTTCCCCGGGCTTGAATGCATAAGTCAGTATATGTACATGCTATGACTACCCTGATGAACTAAGCAGTTGTTATTATTTTAGGAGGATGTCTCAGGAAGGTGAAAGTGAGTCACACGCCTCCAGAGCAGTGGAGGGTGAGGCTCCAGCAGCACCAGGTCAAGCTAGAACAGTGGAGGGTGAGGCTTCAAGAGCACTAGGTCAAGAGGTGCTGTTAAAGCAACTTGCAGACACTTTTAGACAAATTGCAGGAGTGATGCCTCAAGCACCCGTAGTAGTAGAAAGAGAGAGAAAGCCCCCACTGGAGAAGCTTAGAAAATATGGTGCAAAGGAATTTAAAGCTAGTAAAGATGATAGCCCAGAGCTAGCTGAGTATTGGCTAGATGGGACATCGAGAGTCCTAGAACAATTGCAGTGTACAGTAGAAGACAAGTTGATTTGTGCCACTTCATTGCTGATAGAGGAGGCATATACATGGTGGACCACTGTGCAACAGAGAGTAACAGCAGATCAGCGTACTTGGCAATTCTTCTTGGATGAATTCAAGAAGAAGTTCATTACCGAGGCTTACCTAGATGCGAGAAGGAAAGAATTCTTAGACCTGCGACAGAACAGAATGTCTGTAGCTGAATACGAAAGAGAATTTACTAGACTTAGCAGGTATGGTAAGCAGATAGTGGCTACAGAAGCCGAGAGGTGTAAGAAGTTTCAGGAAGGCTTGAATGATGAGATTCAGATGGGAGTGGTAGCTTCCAGATTCAGAGAATTCTCAGCCTTGGTAGAGGCAGCTCAAGAGATAGAGCGAATACAGGCCAATCAGCGTTCTAGACGCCAGCGGTCTCAGCAAAGAAGAGATCAGACTCAGAGTGCACCCAGTACACATCAGCCGGAAAGCAAGAGATTCAGAGGTGCTAGTAGTTCAGCTGGTTCTAGACCTTCTTTTAGCCAAGGCATAGCTAGGGGTGTTCATGCACCAGCAGCATCAGTTGTGGCTCGTTCTGCCGGTGGTATTCGAGGTTCAGGCAGAGGAACTGGTAGAGGCACCGGTAGAGGTGCAGAGTCAGCCGGTTATACTTCGTCACTTTGTGAGCACTGTGGCAGACGACATGGTGGAGATTGTTGGTTGGTGACTGGTAAATGTTGGACATGCGGAGCATCAGACCATCAGAAGAAAGATTGTCCTAAAAGGGCAAGAGTTCCTACACCGTTCATAGCAGGCCGAGGTCGAGGCGAGACCTCCGGAGTGCAGAGGCAGCAATCAGAGACTGTGGACAGACCCGATACTAGGGGTCCAGCCAGGGTTTATGCTATGCGAGCCAGAGAAGAGGAGGAAGCTCCAGATGTTATAGTTGGTGAGTTTTCTTTATTCGAGCATGTAGTTTATGCTTTGATTGATCCTGGCTCATCTCATTCATACATTAGTGTACCTAAACCTTGGGTTAAAGGATTAGCAGTTGCACATGTGAGTCAGGGTATGTTGGTTACCAATCCATTAGGAGATGTGGTAACAACTCATACAGTGATCAAAGACTGTCCAATTGTTATTCATGGAAAGGCATTTCCAGGAGATCTTATGGAGTTGCCATTTAGAGAATTTGATGTTATTTTGGGTATGGATTGGCTATCTAGACATAATGCTCTAGTTGATTGTGCAAAGAAAAGGGTGACATTATCTACACCAGCAGGGGAAGATATTACAGTAGTCGGGAAGCGGCGAGAGTTTTTGAGTAATGTGATATCAGCCATAGCAGCAAAGAGATTAATTCAGAAGGGTTGTGAAGCATATTTGGTATGTGCATTACACACAGAGAAAGAAAAGTTGAAAGTGGAAGATATACCAACAGTATGTGATTATCCAGATGTGTTTCCAGATGAGTTACCAGGGTTACCACCAAGGAGGGAAGTGGAGTTTACCATAGATGTCTATCCTGGAGCAGCACCAGTATCAATTGCCCCTTACAGAATGGCACCAGCAGAGTTAAAAGAGTTAAAGATTCAGCTGCAGGAGTTATTAGACAAAGGCTTTATCAGACCCAGTGTATCACCTTGGGGAGCACCGGTATTATTTGTTAAGAAGAAAGATGGATCATTCAGACTGTGCATTGATTACAGACAGCTGAATAAGCTGACGATCAAGAATAAGTATCCATTGCCTCGCATTGATGATTTGTTTGATCAGTTAAAAGGTGCAGGTATGTTTTCTAAGATCGACCTCAGATCAGGATACCATCAGGTGCGGATAAAGGAAGAAGATATCTCCAAGACTGCATTCAGGACCCGATATGGTCACTTTGAATTTTTAGTCATGCCATTCGGTCTTACAAATGCACCAGCGGTTTTCATGGATCTCATGAACCGCGTGTTTCATTCATACCTGGATCAGTTTGTGGTGGTGTTTATAGATGACATTTTGGTCTACTCCAGAGACAGGGCAGAACATGATAAGTATTTACGGATTGTACTTCAAACATTGAGAGATAAACAGCTGTATGCTAAGCTCAGTAAGTGTGAGTTTTGGCTAGAAGAAGTTTCTTTCTTAGGACATGTGGTGTCATCAGAGGGTATCAGAGTGGATCCTAAGAAGATTGAAGCTATTGTTGATTGGAGACCACCCAGGAATGTCACAGAAGTTCGAAGTTTTCTGGGTTTAGCCGGTTATTACAGAAGGTTCGTAAAAGGATTCTCCATCATTGCATCACCTTTAACAAGACTATTGAAAAAAAGAGGTTGTATTTCAATGGGATGCTAGATGTCAGCAGAGTTTTGACACTTTGAAGAGAAAGTTGACTGAAGCACCAGTGTTAACTCAGCCAGTGTCAGGTAAAGACTTTGAGATTTACAGTGATGCCTCTCATACTGGGTTGGGATGTGTGCTCATGCAAGATAAGAAAGTAGTCGCCTATGTCTCCAGACAATTGAAACCACATGAGTTGAATTATCCAACCCATGATTTAGAACTGGCAGCCATTGTTCTAGCATTCAAAGTATGGCGGCATTATCTGTATGGTGAAAAGTGTTACATTTACACAGATCATCAGAGTTTAAAGTATTTACCAACACAGAAGGACTTGAATTCAAGACAACGGAAGTGGATGCAAATTCTGGCTAATTATGATTATGTCATTAATTACCATCCGGGCAAAGCTAATGTAGTAGCTGATGCCCTTAGCCGGAAATCCTTGTATGCTTTGAGCTTAATGAGAATCAGCATGGAGTTGCAACAGCAGGGAGTTATTCTAGCACAGATGCAAGTCCAACCATCTTGGCTTCAGGAAGTTGCAGAAGCACAGAAGAAAGATGCACAAATAGCCCTATGGGTTAAACAAGTCCAGGCAGATCATGGTGGGAAATTTAGATTGGATAGCAATGGAGTTTTGTTTTATGCAGATAGAATTGTTGTACCACAGACAGGGGAGGTCAGACAAAAGATTCTGCATGAAGCTCATAACAATCCATATACAATGCATCCAGGCAGCACCAAGATGTATCAAGATTTGAAGATAGGCTATTGGTGTCCGGGCATGAAGAGAGACATCGGAGATGTTGTAACAAGATGTTTAACATGTCAACAAGTAAAAGCAGAACATCAACTACCATCCGGGTTACTTCATCCAATAACAGTGCCAACATGGAAATGGGATCAGATCACGATGGATTTTGTTACTGGCTTACCTCAGACACAGCGGAAGCATGATGCAGTATGGGTAATTGTGGACAGATTAACCAAGTCAGCTCATTTCCTACCAGTCAAGACGGACTATTCTCTGGACAAGTTAGCAGAAATTTATGTTAGTGAGATAGTTCGACTACATGGAGTTCCATCATCCATTATCTCTGATCGTGATCCAAGGTTTACATCGAAGTTCTGGGGTAAACTTCAAGAGGCATTAGGAACGAAACTGCATTTCAGCACTGCATTTCATCCGCAGACAGATGGGCAATCAGAGAGAGTGATTCAAATCTTGGAAGACATGATGAGATCATGTGTTATAGAGTTTGAAGGCAGTTGGGACAAATATGTATCTCTCATGGAATTCGCCTACAACAACAGCTATCAAGCGAGCATCAAGATGGCACCCTATGAAGCATTGTATGGTAGAAGATGCAGAACACCTGTATGTTGGACAGAACTTAGTGAGAAGAAGATTTTGGGTCCAGATTTGGTGAGAGACACAGAAGAGAAAGTAGAAATCATCAGAAGACGGCTAAAGGAAGCAAGTGATCGACAGAAATCCTATGCGGATTTAAAGAGAAAAGACATTGAGTATTCAGTTGGGGATAAAGTATTTTTGAAGGTTTCACCATGGAAGAAGATCTTAAGGTTTGGACAAAAGGGTAAGCTTAGCCCTAGGTTCATTGGTCCATACGAGATTGTTGAACGCGTAGGACCATTAGCCTATCGCCTAGCATTACCTCCAACCTTAGATCGAATCCATAATGTATTTCATGTATCAATGTTAAGGAGATACAGATCAGACCCCTCACATGTGTTATCAGCAGACGAGATTGAAATTCAGCCGGATCTCACGTATGAAGAAGAACCAGTTCAGATCCTAGCCAAAGAAACTAAAGAATTGCGGAACAAGAAAATAGCATTGGTGAAAGTTCTTTGGAGGAATCATAAGACAGAAGAAGCAACTTGGGAATCAGAAGACACCATGCGACAGCAATATCCGCATCTGTTCACAACAGGTAAACTTCGGGACGAAGTTTTTAATTAGAAGGGGAGAACTGTAACATCCTAGTGCGTTGAGTTGAGTCATTTCATAGAGGAAGGGTGAGTTGGGTTGAACCAAACCCGGTTGGGGTAGCATGAGATGATAAGTGGACTTATTTGCATGAAAAAGTTTAGGCCTTGTTTGTAGCCAAACATACAGTGTGGGTATTAAGTTGTGTCTTTGTACACTTGAGGTACCAAGTAGATATGTTACACAGCCAAGTCATTGCTTCTAGAGACTACCCGTTCTTATCAGCTCACTTTCCCATTTTCATATTCTCTTCTTACTTTCCCTCCCGTTTCCTTGCAAGTTTCATGCACGTTAAGCACTAAGTCACCTCCAAGTAAGTAGAATTCCTTGAAGCTATATGTTATTCACTCTTTAATTGAGTTATATTGGAGATAAGTTATGAGAATTCTTGTGTATAGGAGAAGAAAGTTCCAAAGTTGCAGAAAAGAGAAGTTAAAACAGAGCCCCAGCTTTGTGGCAAGACAGGTTTGATATCTCTTGTTATTTCCCATGTTCTTTGCATGAAAAATTGTGTGGAGTGTTGCTCATGAGATGATATGTTGCTTGTTGTTGGGTGGAAGTACTAGAAATGATGTAAAAACAGGGGATGAATATATGAAGCGGAAACAGAGTTTGCTGGAAATGTTACCAGCAACTTCATCTTGATTTTGAACCCATATAATGATGGAATTAGGAATTGTCATACAAGAGTTATTTGTTCCTTTCTGTGTTAGCTTTACATGGGCTTTTGAATCATTCAATTTGAAGTTGTATATTGAGAGTTATGGCCAAAAGAACACAGACTGCACAGAATCACGTCGCGCGCTCGCGCATACTGGAAAGCAAGTCGCGCTCACGATTTCCTATTGCGCGCTCGCGACTTGAGTCAGGTAGCTCTCTGACTCTCAATGGCACAACTCGCGCTCGCGACTTTCACATGCGCGGTCGCGAGTTTGGCCAGAAGCTCTCTGACTCTCAGTGTGCGTATCTCGCGCTCGCGAATCACACAAGCGCGCTCGCGACTTCATCTCGCGCTCGCGACTTGTGCTGCGCGGTCGCGACTTCAGCCAGAAACACACTGACTCTCTGGATGCACAAGTCGCGCTCGCGACTTTCACATATGCGGTCGCGACTTGTGCTGTGACACTCTTTTGCCTTTCATTTGCTATGTAATCACATTTCTTTGCTCAACATGCATGCACCCAATCATTTTACAACAAAAATACAACATAAGAACATGGATTAAAACAACATACAAGCATTCATATGATGTGAAATCAAATCAACATGATGAGTTATGATGTTGTGACACTATCTATGTGCTATTGTATTACATTGTAGTTATGCAGTAAGCTCCATTGAGGTTAGGTAGAAACCATGTAGATAAGGCTATGTCGCGACATAGAATAGTAGATCTGCGACCCATATAGTTTGGAACTCCGGCTACAGGCCGTTGAGTGGATATGATTAAACCGTGCGGTGCGAATCCGGTTAGGGGCACCAAAACGGACAATATTGGCATAGGCGAATCCGGTTAAGGGCCTATAGCATACAGTTTTACCCAGTTTTATACAGTTTATCTTATCACTTCGGTTTTACTATAACCTTATGGAGCCATTCAGATATCTTGACATAACATTTCATGAATTATACAGGATTATAAACAGTACAAAAGATAATCAAGATATTATGAAAGTATCATAATGTGTGAGCTTATATGTGCCATATATGTTTCCATGGTTCTTTCTATATATGTATGTGTTTAATTGTTTCTTTATTTGTTGAGATATCCACTGAGCATTATTTGCTCAGCGAGTTACCTGTTTAACTCGCAGGTTTTGAGATTGGTTCATAGAGAGTCCGCGTACAACTGCTGCAGTTCATCTGTAGAAGACTCGGTCTTCAGGGTAGAAACTCATTTTGTTTTTCTTTTTATGGCATGTACAGGGCACACAGTTGGGCCCATTTCATTTTGTAAACTTGTATCATGTTTTGTAAATTACATTATTTTTGTAAACAGTACCAGCATGTTATTATATTCAATATACAGTATGTTTTCAGCATGTCAGACCATACAGCCAACCAGTTTGTAGCATCTCGACTCGGTTCATTCGGGTTTACGGGTGGACAGGGAAGGGGTGTTACATGATGAATTTGCACTAGCACAAGTGGGGCTTAGGGATGTTGTTTTAGAACCCCTTAGGCGTATTGGGAGGGAACAATTTATTAACATGAAAGATCTTGTTTATGCACCTCTCACTTTAGAGTTTTTGAGTTCCTATTCTTCTATTATTCACATATTTGACTTCCCCAGCAAAATTAGATTCAGGCTGTTTGGGAAAAATTATGAACTTTCTGTAAACGAGGCTAGTCATATGTTTGGGTTTCCCACTGAAAATGCTCATAATCGAATATTTACGGACTTTAATGATCGTAGTACATGGAATGATCAGACTGGAGAATATAATTATAATCCTAGGTTTTCGAAAGCCTCAAAATTGAGAAACCCTGCCCTTAGATATATTCACAAATTCCTAGCCAACACTATTTTTGGGAGAAATGAGAGCGATGGGGTATTGAGCTGCAACGAATTATATTTTTTATGGGCAATTGATCAGGGGATTTCGTTGCATGTTGGTTACTGGCTATGTTTACGATGGGCGAGAGTTGCATGAGCGGATAAAGGAGCTATTATGATGGGGTGTTTTGTGACCCGAATTGTAGCATATCTGAGAGTTTGGAACCCCGCTAGACCAGTTTATGATAATGTGGGAGAAGGAAAGGGCACTAGGCTAGACTAAGATGTCATGATTCATATGAAGTTTGTTGAAAAAGTGGGCGATTCATATCGGATAGTGGGTTCTCGAGAAGACAGTTTTGATGATGAGGAGGTTGAGGATGCCAGTGACACTAACATGGAGGAGGGTAATCCGACTCCTTTCCTTGCTTTTGGTACTTCTTTTAGTGCAGGTACTTCTGGAGCTGGTTCGTCTGTTGAGGGAGTATTGAACATGTCCAACGATGAAGTTCTTGCACGGATGATGTCCCGAATGGACATGTTTGACACTCGCCTTAACGAAATGGAGTCCATGATTGCTGACAGGTTCCAGTCCATAGAGATTATGCACAGGAGCCTCGACTCTTGTATTGACACCATGCAAGGCCAACTCCACACTGTCATTCAATTATTGCAGCCACATCCGCCTCCACCACCTGAATCTTGATGGACTTTGACTTCTTTTCGGTTGCTTTCTATGTCAATTTTTGTTTTTATATATTGGATATTATATCTTGGATTTTGTTTCCATTATTGGTTTTTCAATTTCTTTAGATATTATATTCTCGCTTTTAGTGTTTTTCTGATTTTCTAGCTTTGCTACATTCCAACACCCAGCTCTGTTGTTTTTTTCAATACAATGATGGTAATGCTTACTACACTATCTTATTCTTTTATATTGATAATATGATAAGTTTGGGGAAGTGGTCTTATTTTTGAACACATTGAGGACAATATGCTAGATTAAGTTGGGGGAAGGAAAATTTTAGTTAAAATTTTATTTTATTATTTTAGCTTAACATGGTTGGAATAATTGTGAGCAAGCTTGAAAATTATCGTAATTTACTAACTTGTGATAAATTTAGTTGTTTTTTCTAGACTAGTATGTTTGAGCTTTAATTTTAATTTTTGACTTAACATAATTCTTTGGTTTAACTATTTGTTTTTAAGATTATAAACACTAATTTTTGTGAATTTCATGATATATAGATATGTTTTTAATCAAATTTTATTTAACCTTGGCATTTCTAGAACAAAGTAGAATTCCCTTTGAGACAAAAATTTTGGAATGCTTGCATTTAGAAAGAGATGATTTAGGCATTTTTTGATAAAACCCTTATTTAGCCTAGGCCAACTAAATTAAAATATGACTTTTGCAACCAATTTGAAACCTATATTAAAATTTTATTGTTCACCCTTATTAAGCCTAGCCATTAAACCAACTTAATTTCCTATCCTAAGTGCAATAATGTATAATTCAAGGATTTGATTTCTGTTAAAACAAAGCAACAAAAGGGAGAAAATTTTCATTAAAACTAGCAAGTGAAGCAAGTAGAAAAACAAAGAGAAACACCACATAAAAGAAGCAATCAATCAAAAATTCAAGTTTGGGGAATTAAAGCAGGGAAGAAATTATCAAAGTATTATGAAAAGACCTTGCCAAAGTATCTCTAATTTTGAGCTAGTGAAGAACTTCAAGAATTAATCTCCCTTTACAAAGCAAATTTTGTTTTGATATAATGAAAATCTTGATATTATACATTTTTTTTTGTGCTCTTTGTCTATCTTCTTATCATTTTTCTGTGTTTAGTTAAAAATTATACCCCTAAAATCCCATTACAACCGAAATAAAGACCTTTTCATCCTTTTAAATTGTATGCATTTCGATTGTGGAGAAGGGATGACTAATTTTGCCTATGGGAATGTTAAAGTTATATTGTTAAAACATCTTAATTAAAGGTTAAATAATTTTTTTGTGAAAATTCATATTCTACATATTATAGGTTGAATAGTTATTGGTGTTGAAAATCTTATTAACTTATGTTTAAATTAAGGAATGTTTTTCATCGAAAATTGAATTTTTGCTAGAATATAATTAGCATGGGAAACACTTGATTTATTCACATGTTAATAATTTTTTATACTTTTGAAATTGTGAATAATTATCTCCAATCATATTAAGCTAGCTTTGTTAAGTTTGTTTAGCCTGTGTTTTTCTTTTGTTTTTTTTTTTTTTTTTAGTTTTGTTGCTTGAGGACAAGCAATGGTTTAAGTTTGAGGATTTTTGATAGGTGTTATTCTTATAGTATTTTTAAATATAGTTTTTATTAGGAATTTTAGTAGTTTTAATTACTTTAATTAATTTTTATTTAGTTTTATTTATGTTTTTGTTCAAAGTTTCCTTGAATCATAATCCACTTGATCTTAAAGAAATTTGCAGGACTTTGGCATAGAAAAGAGCAAATTAAAGCAAAACACTCAGGCCCTAGCACGCCCTTCCCGTGCACATTAGCACACCCGTGTTGAACTTAAGGAAAATCAAGTGGAGATTCAGACTCTAGCACGGTCAGATGGTGCTATCTAGCACGACCGTGATGCAATTCATCCTGGAAAGTCAGAGCCTAGCATGCCCTAGCCGTGCTATGGGGCATGGCCCGCGTTGAACCACCCTTAGAACTCAGACTCTGGCACGCCCTTCCTGTGCAAAATAGCATGCCCGTGCTATGTATTAGGTACTATCTTCAATCAAGAATGCCAGCCAGTTGCTATAACTTACATGGGCCCACCTCATATATTTTCCTGACGTACAAATCAAGATCTAATCCTGTTTAGGGAGATGAAAGAGTCCTAATTAAGAAGAAATCCAAAGCCTATACAGTTTGCTATCTCTAAAAAGATTACTTACTTAATAAGGATTCTATTTCCTAAACGGAGTCGGATTTTCTCCTAGGAAGTCTATATAAAGAGAGGAGCCATTCATTGTAAGATATACCCAGTCTTTGACAATTCTTGTTCTATTGTTTCTTCTCTCTCTCAAAGACTTCAAGCATTCAAGATTTGTGCCAAGATTCAAGAAAGCTGTCCACGTTATCTGTTGCCTAATTTTTATCTCTAAACTCTTAATCTAGTTTTACTTTTCATTCACTACAAAAAAAAAGCCATTTTGCGACCGACAAAATGGCTCATATCGATCGCTAATTTCACTTAGCGACCGATCTGCGACCGATATGTATCTGTCCCAAAAGACCTAGTCGCTAAGGTCTTTTGCGACCGATTATTTCATCGGTTGCAAATTATATCGGTCGCAACTTTGAATAAGCGGTCGTAATTTTTGGTCGTGGTTTAATTGGAAACTGTCGCAAATTTGGTCGCAGAAATTTCTGTCGTAATTTTTTAAAATCGGTCGCAAATAGGTTGCAAAATGTAAATTTAAAATTTTAATTTTTGGTATCAAATGGGTCGCAAATTGGTCGCAAAATTGAAAAAAAAAATTAAATATTATTATGAAACCAAAATTTTTCTGGACCTGTGAAAATTGACATATATACATATATATCACACACGCAATTCAAGAACAATATAAAAATGTAATTTTTATTGTACTGAACAAATTAAAATATCAAAATACAAATGAAAAACTAAAAAGGTCTAAAATCAAATCTATGCTGCTGCTCATCTGCAAGATCCGATGTCGGATCTCCCGATGTCAGATCGCCGGGAGGAGTACCTGCTGGATGTGATGTAGCGCCAGGAGGGGTGACGAAGGTATCGTCTGCAGCATCGGGATCAGGAGCCAATAGTGGCTGCTGCTGAGATGTCGAAACATGTCGGTCTATAGCAGGCGCAGGATCAGAGGAAGAAGTACCAGCACCGGGCTCACTGGACAGCCGCATCACATGCGCTCTAAGCTCTGCAATCTGTCTCTGCTGATCAGCAAGCTGAGCCCGTATATCAGTATAGTGCTCGTTAGTGTGCTCGGGCTGTGGTGCTGCGCTGGCTGTAGAAGCGTGAGCTGCTGAGCCGCAATAAAACTGTGATGCCTGAGACCCGATGCCGTATACCTTCCTCTTCTTCTTGCCCCCTACAGCCTCAAGATAAAGCGCTACCTCATCAATTCTTGACTCAGCTTCGGATTCATCGGTCTGAGAAGTAACAATACGCTCCCGAGCTGTAGTATAGTTCTCCTGAAAACAAAAAATTAATTAATCAATGCAATTGCAAGCTTTATTATATTGAACTTTGTACATCTTTGCAACAAGTAGAGGGTAAATGTAAATATTATTCATTGTTACTTACATTGACGCTCACCGCACGTCTGTCGACAAACGTATTCAGATCGTGGTCCTTAGTGTGAGTGTATGTAAACACCTCAATCGGTGTGGGCTCACGACCTAATTTTCCAGCCTGTAATGAATTTTTATGCATGATATATTAATATATATAGTGTCCTTTCATTAAACATCAGTTTCATGTAAATGGACTAGTTCACTTACTAATAATCGAGCTATCTCTATAGCAGATATAAATCTGCCTGTGTGTCGAGAAGGTCCTGCTCCATCACCGCCAGTCTCACTGTGCCTGTTTTGTGCAAATATCTCCCGCTTTCTATTGAATGCAGGATCCTCCCAAGCCTTTTGCCATCTCTCCCATATCCCCTGAGACACGCACTACTGCTTCTTACCGCTTCTTCTCATCCTATAGGTGAAGTCAGCATATCGATCAGTGCATATCTTCTCCCAAGCTACTTTCAGCATAGCCGTAATGGCCTCGTCCCATATGAAATGTTTCTGCAAAAAATGAAATATAGCGTTTCAACACTAAGGATGTATCTTGAATTGTAAACATTGAATGATGATATAACTTAAACCAAAGAGTACCTGAAACTCCTCCCAATAAAAGTCCCTCGCCTCTTGTGGTACGGCATCCCATGTGTATCCTTCTTTATGCAGCTGTAGCTTGATTATCCTCAAAATTTGCCTCGCTGCTCGAGAAGATGGATATCTGCTAAAAAAAAAAAAAAAAACAGAAGTGAAATATAATTACACGAAAGCATCACAATCTGAACAAAATATGCATGCGGAAAAATTGAATAAGTACTTACTGTCCCGCTACCAAACTGAGGGTGATACGTGGATCTGATGAAGCTGCAAAAGAAGTGACAAATGTTATAAATTTTTAGATAATTAATATATAATTAAAATGACAGTTATGACATTTATGATTACCTTGCACAGTAGGTGACCGTCCAGCTGGTGGAGTCTGTACTAGTCCAGAAATGGGGGTAGAAGAGGAAGGAGCAGAAGGCTGTGATGGCGGCAGTACTAGACACTGAGCAGAGGATGAAGCCCCAGACGTACCTGAAGAAGGATGTGATGGCGATAGTACTGGTCGCTGAGCAGAGGACGAAGCCCCAGACGTACCTGAAAAAGGATGAGGGATCGACCCTCCTCGTCCACGGGCACTGCGTCCAGGGCCACGACCTCCATACGAACCACTGCCAGACACGTCAGAATCAAACGCTTTGCCTCTAGCCATCTGTACTGCAGATATCAGAACCTAGATAAAATGAATTTATACAATTATATGAATTGTAGAACATGTGGTAAATATGAGTAAAGAAAGTTAATACCATTGAAATTCTTCATTAATAATATTAATTAGATATACATTTATCAATTTGTAATAGTAAAACTGCTCTAAGTTTTAAGTGTCTTCAATATCATCTGCTTCCTCCTCCTCTTCATCAGCTTCCTCTTCTTCATATTCGTCTTCTGAGGTACCCATGATGATTTGATCTTCTTCCTCTTCATCATCTGATGCTCCTATTTCAACATAAGATCGGCTTTCATCATCCAATCTATCTGTTAAATCTTCAACAACTTGCTTCGGTTTTGTTTCAACCCTAACTTCTTGAAATGGCTCTGATACTGCGAGTGAAGCATAGTGTTTGGTTTCAAGTGCATGAACAACTGATCTAGCCTTGATTTTACACACTGCCATCCAATCGCATTGATCTCGTTTAAACGATGGATATGGGACATAGTACACCTGTGCAGCTTGCATTGCCAACACAAAAGGTTCATACTTTGTATATCTTCTTCTTTGATTAATATCTACCAGATTATACTTAGGATGAACCTTCATGACAATGTTTGGTGTAGGATCAAACCATTCACATTTGAATAAGATTGTGCACTTCATTGGTAGGCTTGGATATTCTAACTCCAAAACCTCAACCAATTTCCCATAAAAATCGTTTGACACGTCACTGTAGTTTGATCCCTTTATGCACACACCGCTGTTCATTGTCTTTCTGCTTCTCCCATAACCCTCAGTGTGAAACTTGTAACCGTTTACAAAGTAGCCAGAGTAGGCATTAGCAAGCGGTAATGGCCCCTTTGCCAGATCTGTAATAAATCTATTACGAATATCGATTCTCGAGCTTCGAGCCTATGGGAAATAGTAATGGCATGAGTGAGATTTAATAAATGTATATTCCATGTTGTGTACATTGAAAGTAACTTACATAATATTTGAACCATTCTGCAAATTCGGTGTCCAGCTTTGCATCAACTGTAGTATCAGTCAAATTGGGATTTTGAAGCCGCAAAAGATTGATATATTTCCTATTTATCAATAAACCAAATTAGCATAAGTATGATTTAACAACGGCCCACGTCAAGTTTAGACTGTTTACATTATTTATACTTACTGTACATATGGTGTGATCTCTTCACAATTCAATAAAATATAGGTTTGAGCCGGTTGTATCTCTGCATCAGTCAATCGTCTTTTTTTTAATTTACCAATCATACGCCCAGGATAGGTGAAAATTTTTAGATTTCCTTCAAACTCAGATTGTACGCGATCTCCTCTGTCATTGTTACGTGGCACTCTCTGATGCTTGGTGAAAACATGTTGGTCAAAGTAGTGTGAACAGAATGTGGAAGCTTCTTCCACCAAATATGCATTGCAAATGGATCCCTCGACCTTTGCCTTATTGTGCACATTCTTTTTAATTTTCTGCAAGTGTCTGTTATTGTACAATGCCAATATGTAAGTATAAGTTCAAATAAATGATGTAATCATTAAAATGAGATGTTAGTGAATCACCTCTCAAATGGATACATCCATTGATATTGTACCGGTCCTGCTAAATGACATTCATAGGGCAAATGAACCTGCAGATGTTCCATAGAATCAAAGAAGCCGGGTGGAAAAATTCGCTCCAACTTGCACATCGCTATTGGGATTTCTCGCGCTAATTGGTCCATATCATCGCATCAGATAACAGTCATCGTCAATTCCTTGAAAAAGAGACTCAATTCTGTCATTGCTTCCCAAATTTTTCCTGGTAATAATTCCTGGAATGCCACAGGGATCAATCTTTGCATGAAAACATGGCAGTCATGGCTTTTCATGCCAAACAATCTGTACTTCCTCATGTCCACACATCTACCCATATTTGAACAGTAGCCATCTGCAAACCTTAATAATCGTAACCATTCGCACAATAATTGCCTTTGGGGTTTATCTAAACAATAACATGCCTTTGGAAACTTACCAGTAAGTATAGATTGCTCAAGTTCTGGTCGACGATAAATTTCCTTCATGTCTGCTCTCGCTTTTGCATTATCCTTGGTTTTCCCTTCAATGTTCATGATAGTGTTGAATTGAATTTCAAACACATTTTTTTCTATGTGCATGACATCAAGGTTATGATGGATAAGAAGTGAACTCCAGTATGGCAAATCCCAGAAGATGCTTCGCTTTTTCCACCCGCTATTCCTGCCAATTCTTATTTACCTCATCTGCACCTAACTCTGTAACTTTCATAAGCCCCAGATCTTCAATTTCTTGTAATATTTCAGCTCCAGACTTCACAGGTGGAGGGGGTTCAACAATAGTCGTGTTTTTTCTAAAGCATTGTCGATTTCTCCTCTAAGGGTGAGATTCTGGTAAGAATTTGCGATGACAATCAAACCAACATTGTTTACCTCCATTCTTTAGTGTAAATGCGTTAGTGTTTTCCATGCAATGAGGACAAGCCAATTTGCCAGCCGTACTCCACCCAGATAACATTCCAAATGCTGGAAAATCACCGATGGTCCAAAGCAAAGCAGCTCGCATTATGAAATTCTGATTGGTCGAAATATCGAATGTTTCAACCCCATATTCCCATAAATAATTAAGTTCGGCAATCAAAGGCTATAGAAACACATCAATTTTATGTTTTCGATTAGTAGGGCCAGGAACAATAACACACAAAAACATATATTCATCTTTCATACACATTGACGGTGGTAGATTATATGGTGTGACAATGACAGGCCATGATGAATATTGTTGTCCTGATTGGCCAAACGGCTGAAACCCATCAGTACAAAGCCCCAATCTCACGTTTCTCATATCAGCAGCAAACACAGGATGAATGTTATCAAAATGTTTCCATCTTCAGAGTCTGACGGATGAGTCATTATACCATCATCATATTCATGCAAAGCATGTCATGTCATGTGTTCAGCTGTCGCCTTAGATGCATATAACCTTTGAAGGCGAGGAACAAGAGGGAAATAATACATCTTCTTGAAAGCCTTCTCTCTTTGTACTCTACTAGTCCCTTGACCCCGCCATTGATATCTTGGAAGATTACAAAACTTGCATTCTCTGAATTCTGAGTCAACACCCCAGAATATCATATAATTATTACGACAGCAATTAATCTTTTCTATCGGTAGTCCCAATCCCCGAACTAATTTTTTTGTCCGATAAAAATTATCAACCATTGAATGGCCTTCAGGCAACATTTCCTTTGCTAACTGCACAAAATCATCGTAACACCTTTCTGAAAAATGCTGCTCCACTTTCATGTGTAGTAATCGTGCAACAACAGACAGAACTGAATGATTCTTGCATCCAGGCCACAGTTCACTGTTAGCTGCACTTAGCATGTCAAACAATTTTTGTGCTGCTACGTTTGGCGATTCATCCATATTATCCCAATCACATTGTACTCTACTCGCATCGATTACCATATCATTGCATTGATTACCATACAGAAATTGATAAGGCTGAACTTCTACACTTACCGGAATGGAGTGGCCTGACCCACTGGCAACTCGAGCTTCACCATGATGTATCCATTCGTAATAATTTTCCACGAACCCATTTTTGCACAAATGAAGTTTCACTGTATCGATGTCTAAGAAGGCTCGATTTCGACACTTCTTGTGATTACATGGGCACCTCAACTTATTACCATACATAAAACTGGGATTACCAACTGCAAACTGTATAAACGCCTTCAATCCTTGCAGGAACTCTTGTCTTAATATCCCATTGACCTCGAACCTCCAGTACATCCAATCTCGATTATTTCGCATTTTTTTTTCCTAATTAACAATGTGTTTATGAAGGGTAAATTATATGTAATTGTATTAGTCTAAACCATCCTTAAAACATGCCACTAATGTAATGTTCAATTTACGCTTATAACTAACTAAGGTTATTTCTATAATAAGGGTACCTATATATAAATGTAAAATCACTAAGTTCATTTATTACCTTTACCCTAATAAAGGTAAGTGTACGATTCCACATACTTAATTTTTTTGAAAAAATTCGGCAACACTTCGGCACAACTCAATCAAATCTCAAATATAAAAACACTTCAATAAACACTCCTATATCATACCAACATTCTCCAAAAGCAAAATGGCTACTACTAGGCCTCCAACCAAACCAAACGCATCATTCATTTAAAAAAAATTAAGAATAATAACAACAATAATAAAAAAAATGCATTATTTTTAACATTTATTAACAATTCTGAAAATGATTTCAATATTACTGAAGATTATTAACATTTATTAACAATTTTATGTTTTATATTTTTAATGTAAAGAAGATAGCAAGTTTGATGCCTTAAATTGGTAGAAAGCAAATATTCTGAAGTTTCGAGTTACTTATCAAGGATGGCTCATGATATATTATGTATTTCTGTTAATACAGTAGCATTCTAGTCCACTTTTAATGCAGGAGGTAGAGTACTTGATCAATATTGTAGCTCTTTAAAGCTAGAAACAGTTCAAGCTTTAATATGCACAAGAGACCTACATTTTGATTTTAAAGTTACAAAGTCTGTAAAGGTACTTTATTTTATTATAAATTTTATTTATAAATTTTCTTTAGGTATTTCTTTTCATTTCAAATTTATTTCTAAATTATTATTAGGTATTTATTTCATTGGGAACTTATTAAAAATTGTTATTAGTTGAAATCTTTGACTATATAACATATTAATTTACATAGTGCAATTGTGATAGGATGAGAAGAGTTTATGCAAGAAGTATGCTTGGAATAACATTTATCCTAAATGTAAAATATTATTGTGTTATACTTTTCTTTTTCACATCTCAAATGAACAACAATTATATATTTTAAGAATTATCTAATTTTATGTATTTCGGTTTTTCAGGTTAATGGTTGCTGTTGGAATTTCTTTACCAATAAAACAATAGCAGTTAGATTTTTGTGTATTTCTTTAAACTAAATAAATAAAACATTTGGATCTTTTGAATTATTTATTCTTCTCAATTTAGAATTTGTTTCTTTGAATTACTGTTTTGGAGATCATTATTTGTTGGAATTGAGCAGCAATCTGTTACAATCTGTTATAGCCTTAAATTGATTTAGGATATTCTTTAACTTTGCTTGTTCTTGAGACTAGTATTTCATCTCTACATAAATAATTTTTACATTATTTTTTAATTAATTACCAGTAAAATGTTCTTTTGTCATAGAATTGGACGTACAACAGCAAGCTTTTACACTTAATTTTATATTAATTTTTAACTTTATTTCTCAATCCGATATTGTCTATAGAAAATTCTGTGGACATGCATATTAATTAATTTTTAAATTTTAATTATTTTATTCGAATTAAATAATACACAGCAAATTATAATAAATTATGTCCAAATATACAAATTTATCAAAAAATAAATTCATGTTAATCTAATACACAGCAAACAAATATACAACAAATTATGTCCAAATACACATAAATCGCAAAAAAAAAAAAAAAAAGAAAAGAAAAAAACGAAAAAAAAAATTTCGCAACACAAATCGCAAAATACCTCAACTTATGTCCAAGAAGGCGAGTGGAGTGACCGGAGGGGCTGCAGCGGCTGCAGCGGCGTCAGGCGGGCTGGAGCGGCGTCAGAAGGGGCTGGAGCGGCCTGCGAACAGAGGAGAGGAGAGGAGGAGGAGGAGAAGAAAAAAAGAAGAAGAAAGAAGAAGTAGGGCGTCTGGCGTTTAAAGCCCTAAAATTTGCGACCGACTGGTTTCATTAATATCGGTCGCAATTTTTAACCCTGCAACGTTGTTTTACTTCGCAGTAAATTTGCGACCGATTTGCGACTAAACAATTCGGTCGCAATAATTCAGTTTCACATCTGTCGCACATTGGTCGCAAACTTTATTCCTAATTTTGAACCACGCACTTTTGCGACGAAATAACTCTTAGTCGCACATCGGTCGCAAAATCGGTCGCAAATTCGTCGCGTAGTAGTCACAAATTGAGAAACAAAATCGCGGGAATTTTTAGCGCTACAATTTGCGACTGTTTGTTTTTCTGTCGCAAATCGGTCACAAAAGTGCGACCGATATTTGGCGGTCACAAATTGGCGTTTGTTTTGTAGTGATTATTCACATTGATTATGGAATTTTATTCAAGTATTATTGAGTTTTATTTACTTACTATGTCGAACTAAATTCTCATACTAGGAATTTGATATAGCTTAAATTCTTTTCCAATTTAAAATATTAGATTTGTTTTTCTTCGTTCAAAGTATAATTTATTATTGAACTTAATGCTTCCAGGCAAACTTTCTTCCCTGGATTGATTTATTTCATTAATCACTATCGGGAGAAGGGTTTTTGATATGAAAAAGGTAATAAATTACATGATAATAATAACTTGATGCGGAAGCTATATGGTTTGACTCATGTGGGGTTTTCATAAGTTAATGATCTTAGGTTATGAATTCACAAAACAAACTACAAAACTTGATGATTTAATTCATGTTTGATTATGCTATTGGAAGATAGGTAATTAGATTGGATTAAAATAGCTAACAAAACATCGGGAGAGCTTGTTAGTGAGTTTAGGGTATTTCCCTGACTTGAACAATTAAAGTTGATGAACAAACTAATAAAATAAATTGGATAGAGTTAAGTGAAATCAAAATCCCTAGTAGCTTTAAATCCTTTATTTCTTTCCTTCAAATACCGTTGCTTGATTTATTTTTGTTCTCTTTTAATTAGTTATTTTAAATTTCTTACAATAATTTCCCCTTATTGCCTTTTAAATAATAATAGGTTAACATAATTTTGGTACTTGATATACGATCCCTGTGGACGATACTCTACTCATTCTATACTACTTGCTGCGATTTCTTACACTTACGAAAATCACTATCATAATCTTTATATGTTATACATGCTAATCTAACCTTATTATAATTCTTAACTAAACAATCTTCCGTAAACATTAATTAATGAAAATAAAATAATAATATTAATAGTAAGGTAATTAATCTAATTAGCTAAAGATACGTTGACAAAAATCCAGCAGCATCTCTCCTACAATTAGAACAATCTACCTATTTCCAATTCAAGGAAATTCAGCATATAATCACAACCCATCCATCGAGCAAATCAATCAACTAAGCCCTTCTTCCTTCCATTATCAACACAATCTAGAACCAATCATTTCTCGTCATCAATTTTGATTATATAATTTCTCCTATTTAATAAGTTTCTCGACTTTTTCAGTAATAGAATCTAACATAAAAAGTACTTCATTTTTGTGATAATAAGATATACTCATTTAAATCCCATTTTATATTTTATGAGTCAATTTATATTAACTAAATCAACTAAAATAAAGTTTAACTAGACTAACTTGAATTAACTAGTTCTAATTGAATTTTTACAAGAAAATACAATGTAGGGACTTAGGGCTTATAGATTAAAATTTGATTGAAGATTTGCGATCACCACGAAAGGGGAAAATTCTGTCTCTTGGGTCCTTGCCTGAGCGTCGCCGGTCGGCTGCTGTGCACGATGGTCGGAAAATCGAACCTTCACCAAAATTTACAAAAAAAAAAAAATACATCATTTTATTCATTTCGATGAGAGATCACTAATATGTGATCAAATCAAGGTAGGTGTGAACCATGTGGCCGAAAATTGGCCAGAAAAGTTAGTTGGTGCCCATGTTGGGTTTTCGGATTCCGGCTATAACAGTCAGCGGGAAGGCCATCAAATGAAAGAGGGAGAAGAGGGGAATAGATCGACACTTACCTTGAAGCCTCAAGTCGCCGGAAACGACATGAATGGCTAGAAAACATTGTTGCGACGGTGCCGAACCATTTTGGTCGAGTTTTCTCTCGATTCGGGCTCAAATCACACAAACCAAGGATTGAATCAAACTCCTTGAACTGAATAGATAATTTTAGAGCCCTCACTCGCCGGAAACAATGGTCATTTGGTAGGAAAACAAGAAGGAGAGGGAGAGGGGAGGCTGTCGGTGATGGGGAGAGGAGAAAGAAATGAAAATTTTCTTTTTCTCTCTCTTCCAAGGATCGGGTAATAAGGCTTGGTTCGATCCAATTCGGGTTTGGTCCGGTTCAATAGAAAATTATAGATTTCTTAACCTATTTCGATCCAATCTCTTCCAATGATCGGGTAATAAGGCTTCGTTCGATCCAATTCGGGTTTGGTCCGGTTCAATAGAAAATTTTAGATTTCTTAACCTATTTCGATCCAATTCAGGTAATAAGTCTTGGTTCGATCCAATTCGGGTTTGATTTTTTTTTAATTGGTGTAAATTAGATTCTAGAATATTTCTCCAATTTACTCAATAATAATAATAATAATAATAATAATAATAGTTGAGTTTAGAATAATTAATTTAAATAGTAGGCATATATATATATATATATATATATATATATATATATATATATATATTTAATAATTAATTTAATATTTAACGTCCAATAGTAATTTTTAAGAAATTCAGAAAATTCTTTATTAGGAATTGCAATAATATGCTTTGGGCTTGGGCCCAACTTACAAATTTGGACTCGGATTAAAATTGTTTAGTATTTGCAGCCCATTTAATCGAAAATCTAAATTTTTTATTTAATTAAAATTTGGAAGTTTTGAAAATAAAATTACGGGATGTTAAAGAGATTTAGAAATATTAATAGAAATTCGAAGTTATTAACTATAGAAAAAAAGTATGAGATTTACAAATTAAAATAACTAGGGCAAAGCTCGCGTAATGCAAAGCTCGCGTAATGCGCGAGTTACTTTATTACCGGATTATATATTATATATTTTTTTGAGATTAATAATGAATTATAGATCCTTTGCAGAAAAGTTAAAAATTAATGTAAAGAAATTTAAATTTAATTTAGCAATACAATTTCAAAATAAATTATTTTATGTACATATATTCTATTGATAGATTATTTTTTTAAACTTATTTAATAACAATTGAATAGTATTTTTTTAAGGTAAAGTTGTCTAATAATAATAATAAGAATAAGAATAAGAATTGCCCATTAGTGTGCAATATTAAGTAACTATCCTCATTCATAATGAAAAAAGATTTATCATAAAGCTGATCACACACAGACACATATATATATATATATATATATACATACACATAGGATTAACTTGAGCTAAAAGAAAAAAAAAAAAGAAAGAAAATTATGTGATGATGCATAATCATATGCAAATCAATACTTATTCCTTTTACTCCATACCAACGAAAAAAAAATGAAAAATATGAGCATGGTTGCACGACAAATCCCCTCAATAAGGAAACAAATCAAGAGAAACTCTAATCTTATTTTATGTCATCTTCTCATTTTCTCTATGCTTCTCTCCCTGAAATCAATATATAGTGAAAGAAAAACACTC
Organism: Jatropha curcas; assembly: GCF_041381405.1. Lineage (NCBI taxonomy): Eukaryota > Viridiplantae > Streptophyta > Magnoliopsida > Malpighiales > Euphorbiaceae > Jatropha > Jatropha curcas. The sequence continues at coordinate 6,610,004 of NC_143157.1, read as the reverse complement.
GAGATTATAGATAAACTATGAAAGAAATTTTCAATGTTATTTGATACGCTGAGAAAAAGAGAAAGATGAAAGAGAATAATTTATATTGCTGAAAGTATATAAACAATAATTTTCTATGGGCTTTTCTATTGATCTTCATCTGCATCTTGAAATAAAAACAACATATATAGAAATAGAAGTTGATTCAACAACAATACAATAATATATTTGAAAATAAAAAAGAAAGAAAAAAGAAACAGAAAGAAAATAGCACAAAACTAAAGAACTAAAGAAAATATTGGCTATAAGCTTGAGGCACACGCCATAATTCCCTATGGCGCGAGGCCCTTTGATTTAGAGGCTCTGAATGTATAAAAATTCAATAAATGTCGCAATTCGGATATCTAGTGGCCTAGCTCCAATCCTAAAGGGTTTGGGTCGTGCATTTGGTCACAAATGGATCGAATAAACATTAAAACAAGGTTGAAGGCTGTGATTGATGGATTTGTTTATCTTCTGGGATGAACATCAAGTTCATGATCTTAAACCTTGAATATCCTTTAATTTTTCGTCCTTTGATTACTGTTCTTTACATTACAAGCATTTTACTTTTCTGTCATTTGATTTCACGCTCTTTAATTTAATGCTTCATAATTATTATTGTGCTAACCCCTTTACTTATTAATCTTGCACCTCTAACATGCATAATTTTTTCATTCTATGAATGTTGAGTGTGAATGGTTGGAAATGTATGTCCTATTATCTTGTTAATATTATTTGTCTTTGTGTAAATATTTCTTGTTGGGATCTTCCATTTCTTGATGTGTTTAATTAATTATTATAGCAAAATGTAAGAGACCCTAATGGATCTCATTAAAGCTTGTTTGTAATATTAAATTGGATTTGAGAAATTTGGAGCGGTGAGGGTAGATTGTATTATTAGGATGATTTTGTAACTCTTTTTTCCTCCCTCCTTCTTTGTGTTTGCTTTTTTTTTTTCATATTTATTATGCTTACAATAATTTGTATGAATTACATAGTTTTCTAAAAACTGTATTAAAATTGTTTTACATCTCAATTAAAAGTTAATCTCATTATTAATTATTATGAGTTTTTGGACAACATGGAGGCCAGTTTAGTCGGGTGAAATGGGTGCCTAACATCTTTCTATTTTGTACCTAACTCCCGAACTGGTCTCTAGTTTAAAATCAAATTAGTCAATTTTTCTAAATAAGGGTGGCGACTCCAAAATAAAACTCTTACCAAAATAAAAAAACCTTTTTCCGAGGATTAAACGAGTTTAATAAAAGAAAACCAATTTCCAAATAAAATAAATCAAGCCCATTCAATTAGGTTCTTTCCAAATCCAACTTTTTGGATGGAAAAACCACGCGTCCTCAATAGGCTTGGGTTATGGAATATTTGGAATATTAGAATTGGGCCAGGGTATGATATGAACATGATGTTATGTAAAGTAATATGGGCTTACTATTCTTGAGATCCATTTTGATGTGGTCGAATTTAATGGTTTAGACTTACTATGGGCTTGGGGGCTTTATGCTTATCTGGGTCCTAGTGCCGGTCCAGCCCATGATTTTGAGTCTTGACAATAATATTATTATCACTAGATATAATATTGAACAATTATCTAAATTCAAATATAATCATTTAAAATAACAATATGAGATATTTAGAAAAACTAAATAGATCAATAATTATTAGAGGACTCTGAGCCGTCATTATATTCCCTCCTTTGGGTTGAAATATAATGATGCAATAGAATCTCTATTTTAATACCCAAGTATTTATGAAAAACTTTATCTTTGCCTAATAAATAAGCATGAAAATCAATTTATCATTCCATGATGAAATCTAAGTTATCTCTAAATTAAACAACCGATAAGCCCCTTTCGGCAGGTTATTGAATGAAAAACTTAGAGACTATATCACAAATATACAAAACTCATTATTGAAAATCTTGATTGTAAGCAATACACATGATTATGAAATCAATAATCATACAAATAAGAACATTATGAGCAAAAAACATAAGTTTTGAACATTTAATTTTATTCCAATAAGAGTCCAAACATACATTATAAAATCTCTTTTGGGTAGATAATATAATATACAAATAGGATTCTCTATTATTAGAGACAATACAAGAATATTGATTCACAAGAAAAGAAATTCTATCCCCTTTAGGCAGATAAATTCTCAAACTATGTTTCTACTCTAATACAAAAATTCATTAATTCAAAATTATTACATATAGTAGTTCCCTTTGGGTAAATTACTATACATAATAGTTTCGATAATTTCATCTCATATACATCATGTAAACATGAATTTATAAATCTCTACAAAAGAGTCACTTTGGTGAATCATTTATATTAATTCATAAACTCTTATGTGAGATACTACATTAATGCTCATAAAATTTAATAATCATTGAGTTTCTCGCCTTAAGTATTAGTATCATGGAACATTGTCATTAAAATTTTAATAACATATTATCTATATTTAACAATGTCATGACTTTAAAATAGTGTACTATTTACTTATGCTAATAACTATAACACTTTGCATGTTATTGACTATAACATCAATGCATAAGTATGAAATACACATATATGCACACCACCAATAATCAGAAAAATAATGAGAAACAGGTTTCTAATGCAGTAAAATTCCAGGTAAAATCATATAATTATAGTCATTGACTTGCACATGATCTCACATGATCTAAACTTTAAACCTTGCATGATTATAGTCATTGACTTGCACTTAAAAATCTCTTTCGAAAAATATAAAAGTAAACTCAAGTATTGTAATGATAAATATCTTAGTATTACCTTTATTGACCAAAATTATTTTCAGAGAAATAAATATCCAATAATATGCTATTGCATATTAAATCCTTTGATCATTAATAAATAACTATTTAGATGTATAGTAATGTAATTATCTCCTCATGAGATAATTTATAAATCAATTATTAAATTTCATCTCCAAATGAAAGGAAAAGGAAAAACTTAGAGAATAATCAAAAGTCAAGAACAGTAAATTAGCACCACTAATTTACTTCAATCCCTGGATTCATACTTAATCCATATAAATATAATGTATCATAAGTGGGGTACTATAAGACAATTAATATAATATGACAGTCTAAGAAATTCTTGACCTTAAATATTTTATCATGTCATATGCAAAATAATAATAATATTGCACCAAGCTAAATTAGACATAGTTCAAATAAAATTAGATAACTATGACACTATATTAATCCTCAAAACTTACTTGATTTACAATTTAATTATACATGCATGGCTTCAATGTTATATACTTAATAGCATATAAATCAACATTACTAATGTCAATGGACAAAAATGACTATTCATATTTAATTCAGGTCCTATTCAAAATAAAAAGACATGGACGCCTTGAATATTATCATTCTTAGATGTATGTGTACATGTTATTAATTTTACCCTTATTTCATTTGATAAAAGACGATTGATTTGGACATTTAAAAATAAATTTATTATTCCTTTTACAAATTAATTATCTAGCAAAGATAACTAATAATTATTCTTTTATCATGAGATAACAATAATGGATAAACTTAATAACAAATAAGCATTATGACTATTTTAAAATAATTTCTATTACAACTTCGTTTGTCTCCAAAATTAATTCACACATAACATTATAATATAATATACTAAGCTTTTCTCGAGCTAATGGATATTTTCTTTGATACAATAAAAGCAACAATTGGCCGCCATTATCAGCAGCATACATACAAGTATGGACATGCACATGCAAATAGATAACTATTGTGAGCAAATGATTTATATATTTGTACAACTAGTACAAGCTTCAAAATATGTGCACACAATAAAAAATAGTTAAACTATTAGGATTTTAGGAAAAATCAACTATTTCGTCAATTTTCTGTTCATAACATAGACATCCAAAAATTCATTATATTATAAATTAGTTAATGGACTTTCGTTCAATTCATGTGAGAGAGCACACCAATATTTTTTTTAAGGGATTATATATTTTAACCTCCGCAAGGCAACCTCAAACACGAAGATATATAAATCATTTTTTTATTTAGGAATAAATTTAGTGAGCACACTATTTAAGATATAAAGGGAATTTTAAGGGTTTCACCTTAAAGTTGTCCAACCAATGCTCGTAGCTATCATGATAAACAAATAAAAATAACTGATCTTCATTGCATGTTTAATATTTTTACTATTAAAATAAATTATCCACAAATTTGGATAAACCAAATATGCAATTCATAATATGATTTCAATTTATATAAGTAGTCTCTATACCACATATTAGATTTTAATGCCCAAAACACTCATATATAAATTGAAATCACACAAAATATTAAAATAATATTTTGTTGTCTTCCACTGATGCAATGTTGATCTCTAACAGTAAGTGAAAAGGTGGAAAGAAATTAAAAACAACCACATATATTTGTCTGTGAAATGACCAGGTACATCCTCTCTATATCTACAAGTTTTTAACGATGTTAGGATTATAACTGATTCCGAGTGGGGCCCGCGGAAAAATACCGGTAGTAAAAGTAAAATAAAATTACTATTACCACATATACCTCTAATAATTTCGTATTAGATATTGACGATCGAATCCACCAGAAATAATAACCACGGTAAAAATTAAATAATCACCGTAAATGCCAGATGAAAAATAAGAACACCGAGATTTACGTAGTTCACCCTTCAACTGTTATGGGCTACGTCTACGGGACAAAAACTCTGAATAATTCTTCCACTAAAAATAGTAGGTACAAAAGAGATTATAAAAATAATGGCACTCTAAGTGTTTCCCAAAAACGCCTAAAAATTATAATCCTCACTATTTTCTCTCTTTCCCAATTTTAGGAACCCTTTTCTAAAATTTTTTATACACTCTATGTATTTCTATTCCTGTTGGTTTTTGTACATAATTTAGTGAAAAACCTTCTCCTATAGGTGAATGACGCGTCCCCCGAATGGATGCGTTAATCACGCGTCTATTTTTCCTTCCTTTTTCTTCATTCAAACTTCCTTCTGCAGCCTTCTTTGAACACAAAAAAAACGTGCCCTTTTTTTTTTTCTTTGTTCAAACTTGTGTGGGTCCCACATGTCGGAGGGATCCACGACAAATGGATGGAAAATAATTTATTATTTTGACGGCATAGACTATATAGAGAGGACATAGCTTGTATATAGAAAATTATTAGGATCTCCCATCATAACCCTAATAGGATATACAATCTTAACCCAAATTAGGATTTATCAACAATTAAACCAAACACATTTGACTTATTCATTAATTCTTTTAATGATCAGTCTTTAATAATGGACTTTAAATTAGACCTTTTGGACTATTAAGCTTAACACAAATATTTTATAAATAAAAAATATATACAATCAATAAGCCTGTTAGAAATAAAATTTCTAAGATTTCACCTTGACTTTCACATTGACAAATTTACCCTTAGTTTACTAGCTTTTGTTTTTACAAGTTAACCTTGCATGCCACGGTCCACAGGAATAATGTTTTTACAAGTTTACTCCTTATTTATTGGCTTCCAATTTGGTATTGTATGGGTTTTCAACTTGGCTTTTCATTTGACAAATTTGAATGAGTAAATTAAAACAAAATAAAACTTAGATATACTAAAATTTTAATATTGATAAGCAAAAGAAGGGAACAATACTCATATCATAAAAAATAATCAATTCATTCGGACACAATTTAGAAAATAAATTTTTATTTTTATTGAAAAACCAACATCCTAATTATATCAAAAGGGGTATAATGATATGAGCAATTTATTTTTTTTAATCACAGGTTTCTCTTTTTGAAATTACAATTCTTTTTTACTTAATTTTATAGTGTTTAAAAATTAATTACATGTAAAAGAAAGAAAAGAAAAGAAAAGAAAAATATACCTAAACTACTCTTTATTACTAAAAATAATATCGTAAAAAATGCATATTGAAAATGATAATAAAAAAATATATCTAAACGACTCTTTTAATACGCCCAACTTTTTGGATTGATTAAAACTTTAGCAAAAACAATATCTTTTATTATAATATTTTAACAAATCACAGTGAAAACTATAAAAATTTCAATTAATTTTGCTCCCTTCAATTACTGATTATTGGAAATTCTATTGTCTTGGAATCACAAATCACAAATCATGCCTTGGAATACGTTTGTCCAGATTACCCATAATTCAAGGGATGAAGTAAAAGGAATAAATTCTACAGTTAGCAAGATCCAAGACCCATAAAGATTTGTGGAGTCTTTTATTCGGAAAATTGGTGAATATTCTGTTGTAGTGATGATTAGAATTAGAAGGTGCATTAGCTATTCACCATCCATAGTTTTGAGACAAGTAAATCTAATGCACTTTATTCCCAAAACAAAATAATTAGTACATGTCATTTTTATTATAATTATAATAGCAAGGTAATCAGCGATTGACGTAGTAAAATCCAAGTCTTTCATCACTATAAAACAAATCAGAGAATCATTAAATCTAGCACTGACAACATAAGATAAGGTGGTGTTTTGTGAAGTTCAAACTCGTGATCATGAACACATTGTGCCGTATCTACATGGCGACTAAATAAAAGAAAAGTGCACAGATTGCTAGATGTCTAAAAAGCACGAATCAACAAAAAGAAAGGAAAGGAAGTAGATAATAAGCTAACTAGATAAGAAGATACAGATATGGGCCTCAAAGACAAAAGAGCTTTCGAAATCTTATAAGGCAAGGTAAGAGAAGGGCAATCAGCTGTAGAAGAGAGAAGTGATTGGCAACAAAGAGCCCTCAATAGCAATGTTGCTTCCTGTATGAAAGTCTAAGAGTCTGACAAGGAGTGGAACATTATGCAGTTATAAAATCAATTACAAAAAAATTAAAAAGATATGCAATGGTTGCTAAACTATCCACTTCAATTGGCTAACAACAAAGTGTTTCTACTCAGAAAGATGTCATTGTTGTATACTTAAAAAGACAAACATTCAAAAGACGCATAGTGCCTATTCGAATCAAATAAAAGATCACCACATAAAATGCAGAGAGAAATGATATAAGAGCGTTCAGTATATGAGGGAGCAAAAATGATTAAATCTAGGAACTTTATGCTTAGAGAAGCCAAACAATCATTACCACAACGTTTCTTCCTTTTGGCAGCCGAGTGAACAAGAAAGAAGATTGGAATTTATGTGTTATTACCAAATTGATTGTATAGTTATTCTTAACAATTGTATAGTTTGAAGTTTTTCAAACTAATTTAATTGTTGCACAATATTCTAATCCTTCAATTTCCATGTAATAAGCAATCATTTCTCTTGTAATAGCTAATTACCCATATTTTTCTCTACTTAGCAAAATTTCAAAAACTCTTTTTTCTCTGGAGCCAATCTCATTATCTTCTTCTTTAACTTATTATCGTCCTCCTTTCCTTTTCTTTTTATTGGTCCTGACATCTTAGATATCGAATTTCCTTTTCGAGCTTTGCAGTATTTTCTTTCTTTTTTTAATAGATTTACAAGTTAGGATTATGCTTTGCAGTAGTTTCCTATTTATCTAAAAAAGAGAAAAAAAGCCTTTGAGTGTCTAATGTCAATAGTCAATCGTGCCAGCTATAGATTTATTCTTTTTGTTTCACCCTTGAAATATTAGTAATCCAAGCAAACGTGTTCTAAAGCATTTTTTCCTCCACCGCAAATAAAATTTGTTCGCTCTTTTGTTACAAATTGCCCCAAAATCTTCATATACTCTTCAATCATAAGAATTGTGTCAATGTCATTAATTGTGAAAATCCGGATAAATTATACTGAGGGTCAATTAATTTTACACTTAGTTTTATTTAGGTCATATGATATCAATTTGTCATCCCTTAGTCATTCAATTTTAATTTTTGTTTTAACCGGGGGGGGTCACTTACCGAAATTCGGTAATCGAAATAGTAATATGATATTAAGAATTACATATATCGCAAAAAAATAAAATCATGATTACAAAATAATATAAAAAAAGAAAAGAAAATAATGCTACACAATATAAATGATAGAGTGAAAAGTTTTCACTTTTTTTTTTGACTTGTTTCTTGTAAATGCCGTTATTTGTCAAATAAATTAATAGGTAGATTCCAAATTAATGTATTAGGAGAAAATAAGAATTTTTCAAATAAAATTTTTTAATTTTTTTTTACCATATTAGTATTTCCAATGATGTTATTCTGATGAATAATCTCTTTGAAATAATCATCAAAGTTTAGTGATTAAAAAATAATAAATTAAAATTATGTGACTATTGGTGTAATTTACCGGTGAAAACCCTATAAACAACATGTCAATTATTGACGAGAGTTTCAAAAATCACTTCTAATATAATACTCGACCTTTTTTTGCAATACCCCATGCTTTTCAGTAAATGCACATTTGGTTTCTGGTGGTGGTTCCCAACACTAACAAAACTTTAATGTTATATATTTAAGCTAAACTATTTCAATACACCCTCAAATTTATGACTTGTAATAATTACACCCTAAAATAAATTTGATCTCCAAACACCTCAATTCTAAACTTGTGTAAAAATTATATCCTAATTATAAATTCAATAAAAATTTATAGTAAAATATAATAAACGTAAGACCCATAGAAGTAGCTAACCCAACTTTGGTTAGCATATTCTAAACGGCACCATTTTAGCTTGTTCTAACCCAAGCCTAACTCTATCTTCTTCAACTATTCCTTTCTCTTTCTATCTCTCGCTACCATGGTTGTTCTTCATTTTGGGCTTATGAGCATGGCTGCTGCAAGTGGCGGTGGCAAATCTTTCATTGCTTCTGCAAGGCAAAAGGGTGTTGTTGAAGAGGTAAATTTTCAGTCTTTATGACTCTTTTCTTGGATTTTAATTTTCTTTTTTAATGGAATGGGAATTTATTGATATAGGGAGGGTATTTAAATGATGATTTTATTTCGTGTTGTGGGTTGCTCCAATTTGAACTTTTTTTGTAATTTGTAAAGAAGAGATAAAGAATTCATGAACAAGTTTATAAATCCAGAACTGGGCGGTGGTGGCAGTAATGGTGGTAGCGTCAGTGGAGGTGGAGAGATTTAAGAGGCAGTAATAGCTAATCATCAGTTGTTACTTTATAGAGGACAAAAAAAAATCAATGAAAGAGAAAGGGTTCACTGCTAAAGAGCATATAAGCAAGATGGCTCCTTGCGTAGCCGGTAAACACAGCTCTGTTTATCATGGTGTCACTAGGTACATATGCATGTATTTTTTGCGAACAGAAAAAAAATATAGCTTTTTGGTTGAATTTAATTAAATTTAACTATTAATTAGTTATAGCTTGTTTTATTTTTCTAAAAGCATTTGAAAGAGAACAACTAGAAATCATCAGGTGATTTGTGTTAGTAGGTTTTTGAAGTTTTGATCATTTGTCTAACTTTGATTTGCTAATTATAAGAAACAATGAAATTTATTCAAAGTTTCCAAAACTTAGGCTCCGTTTGTTTTCGTAAAATAACTTTTAGGAAAATAATTTGCTGAAAAATATTTTCATGGAAATATTTTCCTTGAAAAATATTTTTCAAATGACTTATTTTCCATTATTTGGTTGTAATATTGAAAATTAGTTAAAAATTTTAAAGTCTTTATCTCATAAGACCATAAAAAATATTGATAATAATAAAAAATTTTATAATTTAAAAATTTTATTGTTAAATATGAAAAATGCAAAAAAAAAATATATAAATTATGAAAGCCGCCAGTGGCCAGTGGTGGTAGCCGGTGGTGGTGGCCGGTGGTAAATGGTGACTGGTGTTAGTGACTATGTTGATTAATAAATTAAAAAATATGAAATTATAAGGTTTGCCAATATCCAAAAAATGTTTTACTCTTTCGAGAATGGAAAGTTATTTTCCTTAAAAAATGAATTAATTTTCCTTTAACCAGAAAAATAAGAGAAAATATTTTCCGTTAACTTATTTTCCTGGACGCTCTAAACAACGAAAAATTGTAAAAAACATTTTCTTACAAGTTATTTTATAGAAACAAACGGAGCTTTAAACTACAAACACAGGGTAACGATTTTGGTTTTGTGGTTCATGGAATAGACATGGACGGACGGTTGATATGAAGTGGTGTCGTTTAGAATATGCTAACCATAATTGGGTTAGCTAACTTCTATGGGTTATGTTTATTATATTTTAATATCAATTTGATCGGATATTTTTTTCTTTATGTTTGTATATTTTGATTGAATATATTTTTTAAAAAATAAATTTTCAAATAGACAATACATATATCTTATTTAGGAGAGAGATAAAAAAGAAAAAATTATATTCTTTTTTTGTATGGTTGTAGGGAAAATTGAAGGTTTATTTAGAGAGGATAGAATGTTTCTTTTATGTAATCTTTTTTTATTAATTTTTTTTGTGTAAATCATCGGTATTCGGATTCTATTGTCAGAGACCATCCAATTCAGTTCGGGGCTTACTCACAGTTAAGACTCTTCGCCCCTCTCTATAGGTGTCATGGTGCCAGAATCTCGGAGCCTTTGGCACGCGTGTGGCGCCTAGACTTTGCTCATAGCTAAGGCCAGCCATGCATATTCGAAGGGTCTTAGCATCCTTTCCAACTGTAGGCCTCATCTAGCAATGTCTATCCAAGTATATCGCACTCCCGTATATGGGCTCAATGCCTTCGGGCATCTCGAGCAGCATAGTCCTGCCTATACCAAAACCTTCATCGCAAGAGAGATGCGCACTATAGGCCCTCGGGCCTATAGTGTCCATAGAGCTCCTTCTCTATGGAGACATCAGCCCCTCTTGCTGGACATGATGCCCGCACCTAGCTCACTAGGGCTGGGTCCCGCATCCCGACCCCGGGGCGGTGGAGAGCATTACGCCTTGTCTCTCCTCTCATATTCTCGGTCCATATGCCATACAACATGCTATTCTCGCCCCCAATAGCCTTACTTCGTCCATAGGGTTGCCATGGGTAGGGATGCTGGACTCACACCCCTACAATAGGTGTGTTTAGTGGAAATCGAATCCGAGAGCTCTTCCAATATGTCCAGCCTACGTTATCAACTGAGTCATTATCCGTAGGTAATCTTTTTTTTATTAATTAACATATAGATAATAAAGAATTTTAAAACTTTAATTTTTATCTATTTTTTAATAAATATATATCATAATTGGACATTTGAAAATTTTTATATTTTATTTTTTAAATATTTGATTTTATTTTGATGATAATTTAAAATATTTTATTTAGAAGAGAGATAAAAAAGAAAAAGGTATATTTTTTAACATTCTTTTTTCTTTATGTTTGTGTGATTTAATTGGATATATTTTTTTAAAAATAAATTTTCAAATAGAATAAACATAATATTTTATTTAGGAGAGGGATAAAAAAGGAAAAAAATATTTTTTTTGCATGGTTGTAGGCAAAATTGAAAGTTTATTTGAAGAGGATAGAATGTTTCTTTAATGTAATCTTTTTTCATTAATTAATTAAATTATTTGTTTATTTTAAATTTGCAACTTAGAACAATAGAAAAATAAAATACTTAAATATTTAATTCTAGAATGACCAATATTGAGAGTGCATTTCGTTTAAGTGATTCATGCAGTTGATAGTTGTTTTGTACCCAACAATTAAGTTTTAGGTTTTTGATAAGCTTTTTTTTAATTAGCAACTGATAGCTGATACAAGTCTTAATTAGCTGTTGTTTCTATAAGCTTCATTTAGGAGCTTTTTCATATCAGCTAGTAGTTGATTCATGTTTATATTATTTTGAACTTTATTAACCTCATAAAAAATAATTATTAATAAAATTATTTTTTCTCAAATTAATATTTTTTATAATAATTTTGTTTATAATTATTTAAAAAAATTTTTCTAAATATTATTTTAAAATTTAATTAATATTTTTATTTATGTAACATATTAAAATAAAAAATAATATATTCACCTTATATTAAAAAGATATAGCTACATTACACAGTATAATATATAGAAATAATTATGCTGATAATAGTTATTTTATATTTAAATAGCAACCGCTACTAAAATTATACCAAACACGAATAATAATCAGTTACCCGCTATCAGCCATCAGTCCCCACCTATCAGGTATCAGTTGGCATGAACCGCTAAACCAAACGGGCTCTGAATCCTAGAACGATTTGCTTTGTAATTTCTATTTATTGACTTGACTTTAGTTTTTTTTTAATCCATCAATATTAAATTTCATTAAATTATGATATTTCCAGTTGAAAAAGAGGTTGATTTTCAAAATTCAAATTGGTAATTTTCTAATATAATTTGTTTCTTATTATATGTTGAGTTTTGAAAAGAGTTTTATTCTTAATGTTATCGTTTATTTATTTTTTCATCATTGAATTAATTTTTAACTACTGTCACTTTAATTTAGTAAGAGATTTATATCTTCCTTGCTTGATGATTAAGTATTTTTAATTTTTTTAATATTTTTTCTTTGATATACTAAATCTGTTTGATTTGAAAAAAATTAATATTTATAAAATTGAAAAAAAATTAAAATTATATATTTCTGTTTTGGGTCCCTTTTGAACATTCAAGAATTTGTATATATGTGCATATATTCTTTTTTCTAATGCACTGGGTAAATATTATTGTCACTACAGCCAAAGTGATTGATATTATCAATTTAAATCATCTTCTCATTTTTTTTGCGAAGCAGAAAAAAAAATTGAAATTATATTTCATTATATTTGTATATAGATATTGATTTGGGGTTAGTGATAGTTTGATTTTTTTCCGGGCACCTATTGGGGTTTTAAGAATCTGCATTTATAAATTAGGAACTTAAGAATTAAGTTTAGGGATCATGTTGAAGTTTATTTTTAGACTACTTTCATTATATAAAAGTAAATTAAGTACATTGATAGGTGTTATTTTTATAGTATTTTAAAGATAGTTCTTATTAGGAATTTTAGTAATTTTAACCACTTTAACTAATTTTTATTTAGTTTTATTTATGTTTTTGTTCAAAGTTTCCTTGAATCATAATCCACTTGATTTTAAAGAAATTTGCAGGGTTTTGTCACAGAAAAGAGCAAAATAAAGCAAAACACTCAGGCTCTACCACGCCGTGCCCATGCACAATTAGCACGCCCGTGCTAAACTAAGGAAAATCAAGTGGAGACTCAGACTCTAGCACGACCACACCGTGCTATCTGGCACGCCCGTGCTTGAAAGGACCTCAGGGCGTGCTTGCTTAAGCACTCCCATGATGCATTTTATCCTAGGAGAGTCAGAGCCTAGCACGCCCTGGCCGTGCTATGGAGCACGCCCTTGCCACAGATTCTTCTTTGGACGAGTTGCGCAGCACGATCCATGCTGAGCCATCCATAAAACTCAGGCTCTGGCATGCCAAGACCGTGAAAAACAGAACGCCCGTGCTACGAATTTAATGGTGTCTTGAATTAAAAATGCCAGCCAGTTGCTATAACTTACATGGGCCCACCTCAGATATTTTCCTAACGTACAAATCAATACCTGATCTTATTTAGGGAGATGAAAGAGTCCTAATTGAGAAGAAATCCAGAGCCTAAATAGTTTGTTATCTCCAAAAAGATTTCGTACTTAATAAGGATTCTATTTCCTAAATAGAGTCGGATTTTCTCCTAGGAAGTTTAATAAAGAGAGGGCCCATTCATTGTAGAGACATCTTTGGTTCTATAATTTTGTTCTACTGTTCTTTCTCTCTCTCTCCAAGACTTGAAGCATTCAAGATTTGTGTCAAGATTCAAGGAAGCCGTCCACGTTATTTGTTGCCTAGTTTTTATCTCTAAACTCTTAATCTTGTTTTTACTTTTCATTATTCACATTGATTATGGAATTATTTTCAAGTTTAATTGAGTTTTATTTAATTACTATGTCGAACTAAATTCTCATACTAGGGATTTGATGTAACTTAATTTCTTTTCCAATTTATAATATTAGATTCTCTTCTTTGTTCAAAGTATAATTTATTATTGAACATAATGCTTCTAGGTAGAGTTTCTCCCCTAGATTGGTCTATTTCATTAATCACTATCGGGAGAAGGGTTTTTGATATGAAAAATGTCATAAATTACATGAGAATAATAACTTGATGCGGAAGCTATATGGTTTGACTCATGGGGGGTTTTCATAAGTTAATAACCTTAGGTTATGAATTCACAAAACAAACCATAAAACTTAATGATTTAACTCATGTTCAATTGCGCTATTGGAAGATAGGTAATTAGACCGAGTTAAAATAGCTAACAATACATTGGGAGAGCCTGTTAGTGATTTCAGGGTTGTTTCCCCCACTTGAACAATTAAAATTGATTAACGAGCTAATAAAATAAATTGGATAGAATTAAGTGAAGTCAAAATCCTTAGTAGCTTTAAATCCTTGATTCTTTTAATCAAATATTGTGCTTGATTTCTTTTTATTCTCTTTAATCTGTTCAAATTGGTTCCTTAAAGTAATTCCCCTTATTGCCGTTTAAATAATTGTAGGTTAACATAATTTTGGTACTTGATATACAATCCCTGTGGAGACGATACTCTACTTACTCTATATTACTTGCTACGATTTTCGTACATTTGCGAAAAAATCATTGTCAAGTTTTTGACGCTGTTACCGGGGATTAACGTTATCAATATCAATACTAATTACCCTATTATTAATTTAGACATTTACTTTTCTATTTTATTTAATTTTCTTTTTAAGAATTATTTCAGGTGTTTATGTAAAGAAGATCAGGTAGGACTGAACCCCTAATTTTTTATCTAGAAATTGAAAATACTTATCGTAAGAACAACGCTACTAGAAGAACACATGAAAGCAAACCCGAACAACAAGCAGACATGGGCAATGAAGTCAATCCAGAAAACAGACCTCCACCTCAACATCCGGTCCACACCTTGCGGGATTACACAACACCTTCTCTTAATGGAACAACCTCGAGTATCACAATACCTCGGGTGGAAGCTAATAATTTTGAAATTAAACCTGCAATGATCCAAATGGTTTCCACCTCAATTCAATATGGAGGTTTACCTAGTGAAGATCCTAACGCTCATATCACAAATTTCTTGGAGATTTGCGATACCTTCAAACAGAATGGTGTTTCCGAGGATGCCATAAAACTAAGACTCTTCCCTTTCACTCTTAGGGACAAGGCACGATCTTGGTTACAATCATGCCCTGCTGGAAGTTTTACAACATAGGAAGAATTAGCTCAAAAATTTTTAGCAAAATTCTTTCTATCTTCAAAGACCACAAAACTGCGCAATGAGATAATGACCTTTGTCCACCATGATCAAGAAAGTTTGTACGAAGCTTGGGAAAGATTCAAGGACTTATTAAGAAAGTGCCCACATCACAGTTTGCCTAAATTGTTACAGGTACAAACTTTCTATAATGCGTTATCTCATAACATTAAAATCACTCTAGATGTAGCTGCAGGTGGATCTTTCGAAAGAAAAGAAATTGATGAGGCATATGAACTAATAGAAGAGATGGCAAGCAATAGCCATTATCAAAGCAACTCCGGAAGAAAAAGACTGCAGGAGTCTATGAAATAGATGTCATTACAGCACTCAATGCCAAGGTAGATAATATGGTAAGAAAGTTGGACTTATTGACAACTAACCCTGTCAATTCTATTATGCAAGTTTGTGACAGGTGTTATGGGCAATATGGGATTGGAGAATGCATGATAGACTCTTTAAATCCACAAACTTTGGAGCAAGTTAACTATGTGATGAATCAAGGAAGAAAGAATTACCTATACCCTAATTCTTATGATAACAGGTTGAGGAATCACCCTAATCTTTTATATGGGAATCCCAACAACGCCTTGAACGCACCACCAGTTTTATACCTTAAGAGAAAAAAATCTCATGATGATCTCCTCACTGCCCTTACTAAATCGCACATGGACTTCAAGAATGAAACTAGAGAAAATAATAAAATCTAGCAAGCTGTGGTAAGAAGCTGGGGGATCCAACTAGGACAGTTTGCAAACATGATGGCATCCCGACCTCAAGGTACGTTACCTAGTAATATCGAAAAGAATCTTAAAGAGCAGGTACAAGCTATCACCTTGAGAAGTGGCAAACAGTTGAAGGACCACCAAAGATAGAAGAGAAAAAGGAAGAGCAGAAAAAAGTTCCCATCATTGACCTAGAAGAGCAAGAGGAAGTAAAACCCTATGTACCACCTGTTCCCTTCCCACAAAGGTTAAAGAAAGCACAAGATGACAAAAGCTTCCTCAAATTTCTTGATGTCTTCAAAAAGCTTCAAATCAACATTCCTTTTGCTGAAGCTCTCACTCAAATGCCCAGTTATGCAAAATTTCTAAAAGAAATCTTGAGCAAGAAATGAAAAATTGATGATCAAGGAATGGTAATGTTAACTGAGGAGTGTAGTGCAATTATTCAAAATAAATTGCCGCCAAAGTTAAAAGATCCAGAAAGTTTTTCTATCCCTTGTAATATTGGTAATCTTGATTTTGAAAAAGCTTTAGCAGATTTTGGTGCTAGCATTAATCTCATGTCTTATGAAGTTTTTAAGATGCTAGGGATGGGAGAACTAAAACCAACAAGGATGTCTCTACAATTGGCAGATCGATCAATCAAATATCCAAGAGGAATTGTAGAAGATGTGCTTGTAAAGGTTGGTACATTTATCTTCCTTGTTGATTTTGTTATTCTTGACATTGATGAAGATAGAGAAGGATCCTTAATCCTTGGAAGACCTTTTCTTGCAACTGCAAGAGCATTGATTGATGTATATGAGGGCAAATTAACTTTAAGGGTTGGTCAAGAGGAAATTGTTTTTTATGTTCTTAAATCTTGTAAACTTCCTATGGATTATAATGATTGCTTTAGAATTGATGTTGTTGATGAATGTGTGGAAAACACTTTGCATATTAAGATTAAAGATGACATTGATGATTCAAGCATCATGGATGAGAAAGAAAGTGAACCACCAAAGCAAGAACTGAAACATGCATTCTTAGGTGAGAATAATTCTTTTCCTGTTATTATTTCTTCTCACTTAACACTTGATCAAGAGGAAAGGTTGTTGCAGGTTCTTCGAAAACATAAGAAAGCTCTAGGGTGGTTGATTTCAGATTTGAAGGGTATAAGCCCAAGTGTATGCATGCACAAGATCCTGATGGAGGACGACTATAAACCTTCAATTGAGCATCAAAGAAGATTGAACCAAAATATGAAAGAGGTAGTCAAGGCTGAGATCATAAAACTTTTGGATGCTGGCATTATCTATCCAATTTCCGATAGCAGTTGGGTAAGTCCTGTTCAAGTTGTTCCAAAGAAGGGAGGTATGACAGTTATCTCTAACAACAACAATGAGTTAATTCCCACTCGAAGAGTCATAGGTTGGCATGTGTGCATTGATTATAGGAAGTTGACCAAAGCAACAAGCAAAGATCACTTCCCTTTACCCTTTATTGATCAAATGCTTGAAAGACTTGCAGGTTATCCCTATTATTGTTTTTTGGATGGTCATTCAGGATACTTCCAAATACCTATTACTCATGAAGATCAAGAGAAAACCACTTTCACTTGCCCTTATGGTACCTTTGCTTATAGGAGAATGCCTTTTGGATTATGCAATGCTCCTGCAACTTTTCAAAGATGCATGATATCTATATTCTCTGACATGGTTGAAAAATTTATAGAAATATTTATGGATGATTTTTTTGTGTTTGGTTCCTCTTTTGATGCTTGTCTTTATAACCTCTCTTTAGTAATGCAGCGATGTGAGGACACTAACCTTGTTTTGAATTGGGAAAAATGTCATTTTATGGTTAGTGAAAGTATTGTTTTAGGGCATAAAATCTCACAAAAGGGGATTGAAGTGGATAAGGCCAAAATCGAGGTAATTGAAAAGCTACATCCTCCAAATTCAGTGAGAGGACTAAGGAGCTTTCTTGGCCAGGCATGATTTTACAGGAGATTTATCAAAGACTTCTTTAAAATCACAAAACCTCTTTGTAATTTATTAGTTAAAGATGTCCCTCTTGATTTTGACAGAGAGTGTTTGAATGCTTTTAACAGGTTGAAGAAAGAATTGATTTCAGCTCCTATCATTGCTACACCAGATTGGACCCTTCCCTTTGAACTTATGTGTGATGCTAATGATCATGCTGTTGGAGCTGTTCTTGGGCAAAGAAAGGAAAAGAAGTTGCACGTCATTTATTATGCTAGTCGCACATTGAATGATGCACAATTAAATTATGCCACCATTGAAAAAGAGCTTCTAACTATTGTTTTTGCTTTTGATAAATTTAGGGCTTATTTAATTGGAGCTAAAACAATAGTTTACACTGATCACTCTGCCATTAAGTATTTATTAAAAAAGAAAGATGCAAAGCCTAGATTAATCCGTTGGGTTCTTTTGTTGCAGGAATTTGATCTAGAAATTCGCAATAAAAAAGGAACCGAGAACCTCGTAGCGGACCACTTATCCAAGCTCGAGTTGGGGGAAGAAAAGCAAACAGAATTACAAATCAATGAAGACTTTCCCCATAAACATCTTCTCCTGTTGACAAACACACAAGCTCCATGTTATGCCGATATAGTTAACTACCTTGTTTGCAAAATCACTCCTCCCAATCTTTCTTATCAACAAAATAAAAAGTTTTTCCATGATCTCAAATATTACTATTGGGAGGAGTCTTTCTTGTTCAAATATTGTAGTGATCAGCTATTTTGATGATGTATACCAGAAGAGGAAGTGGAAATTATCCTTTGATTTTGTCATTCAATGGAGTGTGGGGGACACTTTGGAGCAAGAAAGACAGCAGCACGTATCTTGGAAAGCGGTTTGTATTGGCCTAACTTATTTAAAGATGCTTTTAACTTTGTTCGTCTTTATGATCATATTGTCAAAGGTTAGGTAACATCTCGAAGCGACATGAGATGCCCTTAAACAGTATCCTTGAAGTAGAGATCTTTGATGTTTGGGGTTTAGATTTTATAGGACCTTTTCCATCATCTTACTCCAACCAATAAATTCTAGTAGCAGTGGACTATGTCTCGAAGTGGGCGGAAGATATTGCCCTACCCAATAATGATGCCAAAAGTGTAATAAACTTCATCAAGAAATATATTTTTACACGTCATGGCACCCCAAGGGCAATAATCACAGACGGAGGTAAGCACTTTTGCAACAAGTACTTAGATTCCCTTCTTTCAAAATATGGTGTTACTCATCGTGTAGGTACTCCATATCACCCTCAAACAAGTGGACAAGTGGAAGTCACCAATAGGGAAATCAAGAAGATTCTAGAGACCACAGTTGGACAATCTACGAAGGACTGGTCCAAGAAACTTGATGATGCTCTATGGGCTTATAGAACCGCATTCAAAGCACCAATTGGTATTTCTCCATATCGCATGGTCTATGGTAAGGCTTGTCACCTTCCTGTTGAGTTGGAGCACAAGGCATATTAGGCAATCCAATTTCTTAATTTTAATGCTAAGGAAGTTGGTCAAAAACGGTTGCTTCAATTAAATATGATGGATGAAATGCGCCTCCATGCTCATGAGAATGCCAAAATCTATAAGGACCGTACCAAACAATGGCATGATAAGCACAATATCCTAAGGAATCTAAAGATAGGACAACAGGTATTGCTCTATAACTCTAGACTCCGTCTCTTTCCTGGTAAGTTGCGCTCTAGATGGTCTGGCCCATTTACAATCAAGGAAATCTTCCCACATGGGGCCATTGAAATAGTGGATGGTGACAAGAGTTTTAAAGTCAATGCTTAATGCTTAAACGTTTATCAAAATGAAAACTTTGATCAAGTCAAAAACACCATCAGTCTTGTTTAGCCTGAACCTGGTTGAGTGCGTCGAGCTTAACGACGTTAAACAAAAGCACTTATGGGAGACAACCCATATTATTTTCTGAATTTTCGTGTTTCAATTTATTTTTGTTATTTCTATTATAAATTTTCCCAAAATTTTCTCCATAATTGTTCCTCTGTTTTAGTAAAAATTCTTTTAGGTACCAGTTGAAGTCCATAAGATAGCACGCCCTAGCCGTGCTCAGCAACACGGCCGTGCTTCGAGGAGGCAAACATCACTCTTAAGGTCAGAGGCTAGCACACCCTGACCGTGCTCATCAGCACGACCATGACACAACGACGTAAGAATCCCCTTGAAGGTCAGAGGCTAGCACGCCTTGCCCGTACAATATAGCACGCTTGTGCTAATACAAGACAAAGAATTGCATCTTGCACGCCCAAACCGTGCTACAGGACACGCCCGTGCGTCCATAAAGGAGAAAGTTGCTTCGCAAGTCAGAACCGCGCACGCCCTTGCCGTGCCTCCCAGCACGCCCGTGCCAGGTAAGTCAGGTTTTCTTCTACAGGTCAGAGGTGCGCATGCCCCAGCCATGCTTCCCAGCATGCCCGTGCCTGTAAACCGCCTTAAAGAGTCAGACGCGTGCACGGCCAGGCTGTGCCAGGCTGCATGACCGTGCGACGATCAGATCTGCACATTAAAACGTGCCTCTATTTAAAGAGCACGCCCTCATCCCCTTTTTTCCCAAACGCATGCCCTAGCCACCTCCTCCTTTTTCTCTGTTTTTCTCTATTTTTCCCTCTTTTTTCTCTCAACCCAAACACAACAAACACCAAATTTCTTCACCTTTCACCTTCACCATGCCTCCCCCATACAAGCGCAGCCGACCTGCCTCTTCAGTCACCGCTAGACAATGACCAATTGCTCGATCCTCCGCTACTTCTCCTCCACCCATTCCACCTCCTATGACTCTGGCTCCTCCTCCATTTGCAATTGGCTCACTGAAACAACAAGAAAGGTACAACAAACTTTCTCTTCGCCCTATTTTACCCAATCGATTTATTGATGAGACTGCACTAGCACAAGTGGGGCTTAGGGATGCTATTTTAGAACCCCTTAAGCGTATTGGGTGGGAACAATTTATCAACATGAAAGATCTTGTTTATGCACCTCTCACTTTAGAGTTTTTGAGCTGCTATTCTTCCTTATTCGCCTATTTGACTTCTCTAGCAAAGTTACATTCAGGCTTTTTAGGAGAAATTATGAACTTTCTGTCAGCGAGGTTAGTCATATATTTGGGTTCCCCATTGAAAATGCTCATAATCGAATACTGACGGATTTTATGGATCGCAATATATGGACCAAACTAACTGGAGAAGATAATTATAATCCTAGGTTTTCGAACGCATCGAAATTGGGAAACCCTGCCCTGAGGTATATTCACAAATTCCTAGCCAACACTATTTTTGCGTGAAATGAGAGTGATGGGGTATTGAGCCGCAACGAATTATACTTTTTATGGGCAATTGATCAGGGGATTTTGTTGCATGTTGGTTATTGGTTATGTTTGCGATGGGCGAGGGTTGCACGAGCGGATAAGGGAGCTATTATGATGGGGTGTTTTGTAACCCGCATTGTAGCATATTTAAGAGTCTGGAACCCCGTTAGACCCGTTTATGATAGTGTGGGAGGAGGAAAAGGCACTAGGTTAGACTTAGATGTCATGATTCATATGAGGTTGGTTGAAAAAGTGGGAGATTCGTATCGGATAGTGGCTTCTCGAGACGACAGTTCTGATGATGAGGAGGCTGAGGATACCGGTGACCCTAACATGGAGGAGGGTAATCCGACTCCTTTCCCTGCTTTTGATACTTCTTCTGGTGCAGGTATTTCTGGAGCTAGTCCATCTTTTCAGGGAGCGTCAAGCATGTCCAACGATGAAGTCCTTGCACGGATGATGTCCCGAATGGACATGTTTGACACGCGCCTTAACGGAATGGAGTCTATGATTGCTGACAAGTTCCAGTCTATAGAGATTATGCACGGGAGCCTCGACTCTCGTATTGACACTATGCACGGCCAACTCCACACTGTCATTCAGTTATTGCAGCCACACCCGGCTCTACTGCTGGAATCTTGATGGATTTTGATTTCTTTTCGGTTACCTACTATTTTGATTTTTGTTTTATATATTGGATGTTATATCTTGGAATTTTTATTTCTTTTGTTGCTATTTCAGTTTCTGAGAATATTATATATTCTCGTTTTTAGTGTTTTTCCTGATTTTCTAGCTTTGCTACCTTCCAACACCCAGCTCTATTGTATTTTTCAATACAATGATGGTAATGCTTACTACACTCCCTTATTCCTTTATGTTGCTCATGCGATAAGTTTGGGGAAGTAGTCTTATTTTTGAACACATTGGGGACAATGTGCTAGATTAAGTTGGGAGAATGAAAATTTTAGTTAAAATTTTATTTTATTATTTTAGCTTAACATGGTTGGAATAATTGTGAGCAAGCTTGAAAACTATCGTAATTTACTAACTTGTGATAAATTTAGTTGTTTTTTTAGACTAGTATGTTTAAGCTTTAATTTAAAATTTTGAGTTAACATGATTCTTTGATTTAACCAATTATTTCTAAGATTATGAATACTAATTTTTTTGAATTTTATGATAAATAGATATATTTTAATCAAAATTTATTTAACCTTGGCATTCCTAGAACAAATTAGAATTCCTTTTGAGGCGAAAATTTTAAATGCTTACATTTAGAAAGAGATGATTAAGGCATTCTTTGTTGAACTTCATATTTAGCCTAGGCTACCTAAGTTAAAATTATAACATTTGCAACTAACTTGAAGCCTATATCCAAATTTTATTGTTCACCCTTATTAAGCCTAGCCGTTAAACGAATTTAATTTCCTACCCTAAGTGTAATAATGTATAATTGAAGGATTTGATTTCTGTTAAAACATAGCAACAAAAGGGAGAAAAATTTCATTAATACTAGTAAGTGAAGCAAGTAGAAAAATAAAGAGAAACACCTCATAAAAGAAGCAATCAATCAAGAATTAAAGTTTGGGGAATTAAAGCAAGGAAGAAATTATCAAAGTATTATGAAAAGACCTTGCCAAAGTATCTCTAATTTTGAGCTAGTGAAGAACTTCAAGATTAATCTCCCTTTACAAATTAAAATTTGTTTTGCTACAATGAAAATCTTGATATTATGCATTTTCTGTGCGTTTGTCTATCTTTTTATCCTTTTTCTTTGTTTAGCTAAAATTATACCTCTAAAACCCCATTACAACCGAAATAAAGACCTTTTGATCCTTTTAAACTGTATGCATTTCAATTGTGGACAAGGGATGACAAATTTTCCTATGGGAATGTTGAATTTATATTAAACATCTTAATTAAAGGTTAAATAATTTTTTTGTGAAAATTCATATTCTATTTGTCATAGGTTGAATAATTATTGGTGTTGAAAATCTTATTAATTTATGTTTAAATTAAGGAATGCGTTTTGTTGAAAATTGATTTTTGCTAGAATATAATTAGCATAGGAAACACTTGATTTATTTTTATGTTAATAATTTTTGATATTTTTGAAATTGTGAATAATTATCCCCAACCATATTAAGCTAGCTTTGTTAGTTTGTTTAGCTTGTATTTTTCTTTAGTTTTTAGTTTTGTTGCTTCAGGACAAGCAATGGTTTAAGTTTGGAGAATTTTGATAGGTGTTATTTTTATAGTATTTTTAAGATAGTTCTTATTAGGAATTTTAGTAATTTTAACCACTTTAACTAATTTTTATTTAATTTTATTTTGTTTTGAATCATAATCCACTTGATCTTAAAGAAATTTGCAGGGTTTTGGCATAGAAAAGAGCAAAATAAAGCAAAGCACTCAGGCTCTAGCATGCCGTGCCCGTGCACATTAGCACGCCCGTGCTAAACTAAGAAAAATCAAGTGGAGACTCAGACTCTAGCACGACAAGACCGTGCTATTTGGCACGCCCATGCCTGAAAAGACCTCAGGGCGTGCTTAAGCGATGCATTTTATCCTAGGAGAGTCAGAGCCTAGCACGCCCTGGCCGTGCTATGGAGCATGCCCGTGCCACAGACTCTTCTCTGGACGAGTTGCGTAGCACGGCCCGTCCTGAGCCATCCATAAAACTTAGGCTCTGGCACGCCAAGACCGTGCAAAACAGCACCCCCGTGCTACGAATTTAATGTTGTCTTGAATTAAAAACGCTAGCCAGTTGCTATAACTTACATGGGCCCACCTCAGATATTTTCCTAACGTACAAATCAAGACCTGATCTTATTTAGGGAGATGAAAGAGTCCTAATTGAGAAGAAAGCCAAAGCCTAAACAGTTTGCTATCTCCAAAAAGATTTGGTACTTAATAAGGATTCTATTTCCTAAACGGAGTCGGATTTTCTCCTAGGAAGTCTATATAAGGAGAGGGGCCATTCATTGTAGAGACATCTTTCGTTCTATAATTTTGTTCTACTGTTCTTTCTCTCTCTCTCCAAGACTTGAAGCATTCAAGATTTGTGTCAAGATTCAACGAAGCCGTCCACGTTATTTGTTTCCTAGTTTTTCTCTCTAAACTCTTAATCTTGTTTTTACTTTTCATTATTCACATTGATTATGGAATTATTTTCAAGTTTAATTGAGTTTTATTTAATTATTATATCGAACTAAATTCTCATACTAGGGATTTGATGTAACTTAATTTTTTTTCCAATTTATAATATTATATTCGCTTTTCTTTGTTCAAAGTATAATTTATTATTGAACTTAATGCTTCTAGGTAGAGTTTCTTCCCTAGATTGATCTATTTCATTAATCACTATCGAGAGAAGGGTGGGTTTTTGATATGAAAAAGGTAATAAATTAATGAGAATAATAACTTGACGCGGAAGTTATATGGTTTGACTTATGGGGGGTTTTCATAAGTTAATAACCTTAGGTTATGAATTCACAAAACAAACCATAAAACTTAATGATTTAACTCATATTCGATTACGCTATTAGGAGATGGGTAATTAGACCGGGTTAAAATAGCTAAGAATACATCAGGAGAGCTTGTTAGTGATTTTAAGGTTGTTTCCCCTACTTGAACAATTAAAATTGATTAACGAACTAATAAAATAAATTGGATATAATTAAGTGAAGTCAAAATCCCTAGTAGCTTTAAATCCTTGATTCTTTTAATCAAATATTGTGCTTGATTTCCTTTTATTCTCTTTAATCCGTTCAAATTGGTTCCTTAAAGTAATTCCCCTTATTGCCGTTTAAATAATAGTAGGTTAACATAATTTTGATACTTGATATATAATCCCTGTGGAGACGATACTCTACTTACTCTATATTACTTGCTACGATTTTCGTACACTTGCGAAAAAATCACTGTCATACATAGAAAGCAGCATTATGAGTAGTTTGTACGGCAAAGTCTAATACAAATTAATCAATTGTGTTTATTTTAATCTAAACCAAAACTTATTGTTTAATAATAGAGATAAAAAAAATTAAAAGAGTGTAAAAAAATGAATATATAACGAGCATAATCAATACGTAAGGCACCTCATAAAAAAAACTAGTTACTCCAAACGTGCGTTTATAGTGACATCAGTGCAATTTTTTTTTTTTAAAGAATACAACTAAAATAATAGAAAAAAAATAATATACATGCTTATTTTATAGTCCATAAGATTAATTAATAAAGGAAAATACACTAAAACTGAAAAAGAAAAAATAAAACTTTAAAACTAACCCAGCTTAATGGGCAACTTGACGTGATTACAAATTGAAAACGATATTTTAATTTATTTATGAAGGGTAGATGAGGCTTTAATATGGCAAGAATATAATACCTTCAATAATTTAATTTTATTGATTGAAAAAATAAAAATAATTTATTTTTGATTAGTTATATTATTTTTTATTTAAATTTAAATTTTATTAAATAAAATAAAAAATTATATTATATCTATTTATAATTTATACTATCTATAATATATAAATGTGAGAATATGGGGAAATAATGAGATTTCTGATATTGCCCTCAATGAAATTTAGAATATCCTAAAATAGCTTTAATCATAACCAATTCGAAAATTACATTTTACACTAACGAATGTTTGGATGAGTGGGTCGACACTTTTCTCCCTTAGATTAGGTCAAGGTTTAGATCTTCATAGATGAAGCAAATACTCGCTGGGATCACTTTATCCCTTCTTGGGCCGACTTAGTGCGAGCAGGATTCAGTTTTCTCTATGATTAGGATGAAAAAAAAATACATTTTATTATTTGATTGGATATAATTTCTAAAAATTATTTTTTAGATAAATATATATAATAAAAAAGAAAAAAAAAAGTATACTCTTCTTTTTTTTTTTTTTTTGTATGGTTGTAGAAAAAATTATAAGTTTATTTGAGGATACAATGTTTTTTTTATATATAATCTTTTTTTTATTACTTAATTAACTTATTTATTTATTTTAAATTTGAAACTTAGAACAATAGAGAAATAAAATACTCAAATAAACTCATTAACCGACTAATATTGGATTCTAGTATGATTTGCTTTGTAGTTTTCATTTAATTAAATTATAGCATTTGCCGGGTTATTTTTGAAATTCAAATTGGTAATTTTTAATATAATTTATTTTTTGTTATATGTTGAGTTCTTAAAAGAGTTTTATTCTTAATAAAAATTTGTTATTTGTTATTTTCTTTTTCGTTATTAAATTAATTTATAACCACTATCACTTTAATTTAGTAAGAGATTTATATCTCTCTTGCAATAAATATATGGCCTCATGATTAAGCATTTTTAATTTTTTTGATATTTTTTCTTTTATATCCTAAATATATTTGACTTGAAAGAAAATAATGTTTATGAAATTGAAAAAAACTAGAACTATATATTTCTATTTTAGATCTTTTTTTGGTTTCAAGAGTTTGTATGTATGTTTATATATTCCTTTCTCTAATGCACTGGGTAAGTAATACTATCAATATAGCCAAAATGATTACAATTATTAATTTAAATCATCTTCTCATTTCTTTTCTTTTACCTACCAGTAAAAAAATTTATTATTATTTTTCATTATAGCTGTATATAGATATTGATTTAGGATTGAGGGCAAGGGTTAGGGAATGAGTGATAACTTAATTTTCTTTTTTAAGTATCTATCAGGGTTTTAAGAATCTGTATTTATAAATTAGAAACTGAAAGATTAGATATAGGGATTGGATTGAACCACTTCATTATATAAAAATAGAACAAGTACATAAGAAAAAACAATGCGTAGCTTATAGGCAAAGTCTAATATAATTTAACCAATTATATTTATTTTAATATAAATAAAAACTTATGCTGTAATATTATATAGATAAAAAATTAAAAGAATATAAAAAATGAAAATATAATGAGCATTGTCAACGTGCAATGCACGTATTAAAAAGGAATAATATATATAAATGTGACAATATGGAGGATAATGAGATTTTCGATAGCACCCTTAATGAAATTTGAATTTCTCAAAATAACTTTAATAATGAACAATTAGAAAATTATATTTTCTTAATTGGTTGAATATAATTTATTAAAATTATTTTGTAAATAATACATATAGATAATTAAGCATTTCAAAATTTTAAATTTTATCTCTTTTAAATTTATTTTTTAATAAATATATATGATAATTAGACATTTGAAAATTTTTATATTTTATTTTTTAAATATTTGATTATATTTTTATTATAATTTAGATATGTATTGTGTACTTCGCCGTTGACCTTTAGTTTAGGACGATTCAAAAGAAGTGCTTGCTAACAGAGATAAAACAAGAAAAAAAAGTTCTGAGGCAGAGTATTCCATGATCGTTATAGGAAAAATGCTTCCATCAATCTTGAATTTAATGACGTGATTGATAGGGCTAGAAAGGGATGTAGATACTAGGACTCTCCATCTCCTTTTTTCAGTGCTCTTATCAACCCCTATGAATCTCACCCATTGATTTCCAATTTTACTGAAAAAATGGATGTTCCAGGCCTGAAGAGGTGTTCCAAAAATTCTAAGCCATGCTAACTTGGCAGAAGCTACATCTTTCGCTTTCCAGACTTTAACCAGATCAAACCATTGTTGAAGCCACTCGGTAGCAGTTTCTAACATTGAGGATAACTGCTCTTCCGTGTCAAACTTCAACAGTACCAGATTACCATTCATGGGACTAAGTCAATGTAGTATACTTGCTCCATATAAAAGTTGTTTTGGAGGGTGGGTATTGCTTCTGGGAATCTGACATAACCCACGGCGCATGTTTTAAGCCATGCCTTGTCCTCTTCTGAACTGACATGTTCAGGTCCTAGTCAATCAGTTGTAATATCTTTTTTTTGTTGAGGAGTTTTGGGTGGTTTCTTTCCAAGTGCAACGCCTATGTAGGAAAACCTTCATGTACGTAGCCTGGGTTTTTGTTTACCTGAAAAGGTATATTTTGTCCTGCGCGTCTAAATTTAGATTTAGAAGATGCTTTTAAGAGAGAGACAAATTCTGACCATCAAGTGAGCAATCATTTCCGTTCTAGATTGCTGAGGAAGTAATCATTGACCATCAAAAACTATATATATAGTCTTGGTCCAAACAGAATGTAAAGAAATAAAAAAGCACAATAGGTTTTATTAATTGCACCCATCAAAATGGGAACACAATTAAATTAGGCATCAAGGTTTGCCAAGAGGTATGTTTCAATAACTTTGACCATTGCTAATATCTGTTGCTCCTTAGCCTTGATTTGCTCTTCATCGATCTTAGCGTCGCCCTTAACATAATATTTGCTTACGTTTCTTGGCAATACATCCTCCATTTAGAGTAGGCACTAATTTTATCTCATAAGAGATTTTTTCTATTGTATCACTTCACAATGCACATTTAATAGTAATATAATTGTATTTGAAATTTTCTCTGTCTATTGCGCGTCAATTTTGTTCTTTATATTCTTAACATTGCCACCTTTTTGTGTTAAAAGGAACAAATTAGAAAGTAAAAGTTAATTGAAAGCTGATAAATAATTGATTATACAATAATAACACGTGCGTTTAATCATCACCTTCTATAATGGTAGTTTTCTTAATAGTTCGAGGACCTCCCTTTCCTTCAATAATGTCAATTCTCTTAATGACATGAATAATTTTAGGGATAATTATGAAATCTTCAAGAAGGAAGACCTTAAACATCTTTTTAGGAGAGATTGCAGTAGCAACTTCATCTTCATGAACCAAAGCATACATCTTAACATTTGTATTTGGAAATGATAAATCTTTGCAGAAGATAATACATTTGTTGTGTGCGATGATACGTAGTAAGGCTTAGGGTGGTATTTATAGACCATGATATGTGAATCGACATCATCTAGCAAGATGGAATCTATATATATATATATATATATATTTGGGATGATAATTTTAATAAATGGAATTTGTATGTGAGTGGCATGCATGATTCGAGATTTCAGCAAATAATTTTTTTTGGATACAAATAATGGACCAAAAAAAAAAAAAACCTCAGGTGGGAAGATCCCACAAAATCTGCAAAGTCAATATATTTTTTATGTAGGATTTGCGTTTGTTAGTCAATCAAAGGCTAATTAAGTTTGAAGTAATTATACAAGCCAAAGTCTATAATCAGAAGTATTGTGAAAACATATTGTTAAAGCTGTTACTTCTATTTCCAGGTATTATTATTTGAAGACTGTAATTCGGTGTTATTATAATCCAAAATGATCCCTGATAATGAATATGGTACTAGGCTGCTCGTTCTTGATTCAATTGTTAGGAGTTTTCATGCTTTTTCCTGTAATCATGTTAAACGAGAGCTTAATTCTGTTGCTTTTTAGGTATGTTAGTGTTTTCCTCCGATAAGATTTGGATTGAGGAGGTGCCTCCGTCTATCCTTCTTGTTCTTTTGTCAAACTCTTTGTTTTTTACTTAATAAACATTTTTTCCCTCAAAAAAAAAAAAAAAAAAAAAATCATTTGTAACAATGAATTCAAATTTGACTATATTAAAAAATTCAAAAAGTTAAAACATGAAATTGCTATTGTTAAAAGAATTTTACTTAAATATCACCTTGGTTTCACCTTGGTCCGGCGGTGTGAACACACGTTAGTAAATAACAAAAAAGAAAATTGAAAGTTTAAACTTGATTACTAAATTTAATCAAATTTTATTTTTTGTGTTTAAACACAATTCAAGATATTTGAAGTATTTGCACTAATTAACAATTTCAAGCACTAATTTCCAATTTTATTTAATTTAAATCAACCCATAAAAATTTCAAACAATAATCAAATTAATTTTGAAAATTTGTAGCAGCTTTAATATTAATTTTTGTCAAAATATCAAATTCTTAGCACATGAATTAATTCGAAACTAGTCTAATAATTAATACTTTGTTTTACACCTTAATGGGTAGAGATGGAAGGTTACCAGTATTTTGGGGCACCTGCTCTACTATAATTCATTTAAAGAGGATATGAGTAGTTATAAATGAGTTTGGAATGAATATGGATAGTGAAATTGCTACTCGTAACGAATATGAATAGTGAAATTACTACCCGTAACGGATATAGATAGTGAAATTACTATCCATAATGGATACAAGTAGGGTACATGTTTGGATACCCACTACCCATTAATCGCTATATTGAACAGGTTCGGTAGTGGATACTCGTAGGCACCCTATCCATTATTAGGTAAAATGTATTTTAAATAAGTTCGAATTTGGATTGTTTAAGATTCGCGGTACGCTACCCATTTAAGATGTACTTTAAACGAGTTTTGGATATATATGGATAGTAAAATTTAAACGAGTTTGAATATGGATACTTAAATGAGTATTTAAATGGGTTTAGAATGGATACGAGTAGTAGAATTTTAAATGGATATTTATACAGGTAATTTAAAATTTAGTGGTACCCGCTCCGCTTCCATCCTTATTAAGGGATGTATTGGATTAAAACTCTATTAATTTTAAAAGATTTTTAAAATCTTTGGGTTGAAGATGGATTTGTGAATGACTCTTTTATTTATATATAGTACCTTAAAATCTAACGAAATCAATAATTTTATAAAATCCTTCCAAATCAATAATTTTTTGGATACCATCAAATTTGTATTACCTTTTAAAAAGTTATAATTGAATACCATCAGATTTAATAGACTCCAAAAAAATCTAGATTGAATGTTATTAGAATTTTAAAAGATTTTAAAATCTAATAGAGTGTTAATCCAATACATCTCTAACTGTTTCCCAAGTTTAATGATAACATACATATACTTAGTAATGCTTAAGTATATTATTAACAAGTGTAAAACAGACAAGAATATCAACATACAGACAACAAAAATTATGCATATAACTAAATTTAGTGACTCTAGGAGCTCCTTCTTTCCCTTCCGGATTACACTCATGAAGTGTATTCCATAAGTAATAAATACAAACTTAGAGCAGAGAAAATCGATGTCATAGATGAAGGAAATTCTTCAAATATAAGTTGTATAACAAATTTATTTAAAATTCTGATTTTTTCATTTATTAAATTGTCAAATATTAATGAAGAAGAAATAATTAAAGCAAGCATACATTTATAATATCGAAAAGAAAATCCAATGATTCATAGTTTATTTATTATGAATTCATGCTAATTACACCCACAATTCAACAGCATGGTGCATTTCTTGCACACATTTAACTTTTATTACGAGAGAGACCAAAAAAACTATATATAGTCTTGGTCCAAACAGAACGTAAAGAAATAAAAAAGCACAATAGGTTTTAGTAATTGCACCCATAAAATGGGAACACAATTAAATTAATAGGCATCAGGATTTGCCAAGAGGTATGTTTCAATAACTTTGAACATTGTCAATATCTGCTGCTCCCCAGCCTTGATTTGCTCTTCATCAATCTTAGCATCGCCCTTTGCATAATATTTGCTTACGCTCTTAGCAATGGATCCTCCATTTGAAGCCGGCACTAGTTTTATCTCATAAGAGATTTTTTCTAATGTATCGCTCCATAGTGCACCTTCAATTGTAGTATAATTATGTATGAAGTTATCTTTGTCTATTGCGTCAATTCTATTCTTCACATACTTAACTTCGCTGCCTGCTCGTATTAAAAGGAACACATTAATAACTAAAATTAATCAAAAGCTAATAGATAATTAATTATAACAATAATAGTACAGGTTTGTTCAATCATTACCTTCTACAAATGTAGTCTTTTTAATAGTTCCAGGACCTCCATTTCCTTCAATAATCTCAATACTCTTAATGACAGGAATAATTTTAGGGATAATTATAGAATCTTCGAGAACGAAGACCTTAAACATCTTTTCAGGAGAGATTGCAGTAGCAACTTCATTTTCACGAATTAAAGCAGCCATGTCAGATTTGGTGTTTGGAAATGATAAATATTTGCAGAAGACAATATATTTGTTATAAGGGATGAGATGTGTGGTAAAGCAAAAGGTGGTATTTATAGACCAGGCAGGAAATGTGAGTGTGCATCATCTAGGGTATGGATGGAATCTATATATATATATATATATATATATATAGAATGCGCACCTTGCTGATGTATTATTTATATTTGGGATAACAATTTTAATAAATGGAATTTGTATGTGAGTGGCATGCATGATTCGACATTTCCACAAATCAATATTTTTTTTTGGGTACAAATTAATTGCCTTAGGTGGAACAATCCCACCAAATCTGCAAAAACCAATATATTTTTTTAAGCAAGGTAGCCAAAGTCTACAATCAAAGGCTAATCAGATGTATTGTGAAGAGATATTGTTAAAGCTATTACTTTTATTTCCATGTAGTATCATTTGGAGATTGTAATTAAGGTGTGTTGAGTCAATAAGTGTATTAAAAAAACTCCCAAGCAAATGTAAAATATAAATGTAGTTTATAATTTTTTATTATTTCCGTCCCACAAAAAAAGACTTGTCACTTCTACTTCACACGTATTAAGAAAAAGTAACTAATATTAATAGGCAAAATGTAGTTTATAAATTTTTTTGTGTGTTTGATACTAATAGGCAAAATATTTACTTAATGTGTAGTTAGTGTAATTTTTGGACCAATAAATTTCACATTTTCAACTATATATCTAATAAAAATTTAATTGATCTAATATTATAAGTTCAAGTATTCAATTGAATAATTTATATAAATCAAAATATTTAATAGGTACAATTTTATAAGTTGAAGTATTTTACGTCTCAAAATAAAAAATGAGAATGTGATCCAATTATAATTGGGTTGGGCATTTAATCTTGGGCCTCAAATAGGAAGGAGCCTAAAGTAAATGATCTAACATAATGAGCTAATTGGGCACATCAATTATTTATGGACCACGGTACAGTTGGAGGCGGTTACCATTTTAAATACACAGATTGTATATAAATAGTATACACGCAGGAACGATTAATTACTTAGTTCATTAATTTGTATAATCTTCTACATTCAATATACTACAATATTTTCCCTCAATTTTTACTACTTGAGAAGCTTCAATTCGGTATTTTGGAATTCTCGTCATGCTATCAGAGCCTATAATTTTGATCCTTTATCTCCATCTCATTCTTCTTACTCTTGAAGATCAATAACTGTAAAACATAAAACCGTATGAGATGGCCACAGAGCTAGAACAGAGAGCAACTATGGAAGATCCAGAAGATTACAAGCTCTTGTATTCGGATAATCGTACATCTAACTTGGTAAGTGTGCCTCTAACTAGGAACAACTATCTGTCATGGAGTGGATATATGCTTATTACACTTAGAGCTAAGGACAAGCTAGGTTTTGTTAATGGCACGAATCCTAAACCTAATCCTGATTCACAATTATATGAGAAATTGATGAAAGTTGATTGTATGGTTGTGTCATGGATCTTGAATTCTGTCTCTAAAGAAATTGTTGAAGCATTTTTGCATTCTAATAGTGCTCGTAAGCTATGGGAAGATCTTGCACAAAGATTCGATGAGAGTAATGGGCCCTTATTCTACCAAATCAAGCAAGATATATCTAGATTATCTCAGGGGAATATGTCAGTAATGGTGTATTACACCAAATTCAAGAAGTTGTGGGTTGAACTGATGTGGTTAAGGCCACTACCTAATTGCAAATGTGGTGCATCTAAAGAACTGGCAGGTTTGCAGATGAAGATAGGCTAATGCAATTTTTAATGGGGCTAAATAAGGGTTAAGACAATGTGAAGAATCAGATATTATTAATGGACCCCTTTCTTGGAGTAAATAAAGCATTCTCCTTGGTGCTTAGGGTTGAAAAATAGAGGGAAGTGCACAATCAGACCTTTGAATCAAATGAAAATTTTGCTATAATGTTTGTACAGAAACCACCTAGGAATTATCAAATATCATCAGGAAACTCTCAATGAACATTAAGAAACTTTTAAAGGACACAAGGAAATTTTCAGAAATTCAACAATAGAGAAGTCAGAAACTTCATATAAAAAAGGAGAACAAATTATGCGACTATTTCAAAAATGGAGGTCATGCAAGAGATAGTTGCTTTAAACTACATGGCTATTGATGGGTCCCTGTCAAAGCCAAGAGAATTGAACAAGAGAGTAAGAAGTTTCAAGTGTCTTTCATTGATGAACTCTGCTGCAGATACCAGGGAAATAAATAGGAAAAGAATTAAAACTACTTAGTCCTATTCTAAAGTCCACAAACGGCACTTCATGAGTTAAAATAGCCAAGATTTGCTGACACAATCACAACAGCAAATTGACTTTATTAAACCAACATAGAAAATAATTACAGCAGAAAATAATTCCAACAGCAGAGATATAAGCTAGAGCAAAGACTTAGTCCAAGCACTTCTTATTCTTGATAGGCACCCTTGCAGATCTTCGTGGTGATCTATCAGCTATCCTGAGTGGTTTTATGATCTTAAACAAAATAATGCTAGAGCAAATGCAAGTGTGACAATGCCAATAGCAGAAGCACCTATCTCGGATTTAGAAACACACAGTCTTGGAGATTTACATGACAATATCTCAAAGCTAGTACAACAAGAGGTGATCAAAGCAATTCAGAACAAGAATACTCAGGCTGAATCATACAATCATGACACCTCTATAGCCAACACAGCAAGTTTCATAGGTATATTAACCGATACTTATCCTAAATGCATGTCAGTTCATGAAAAAGGTTTCATGGATAGTGGACACAGGCGCCACTGACCATATGACACCCCATATACAATTTTTTGATACCATTCACAAACTTCATAAACCAAAACCAGTCAGATTGCCAGATGGTTCAATCCAAAATGTCACACACACAGGATCAATAGATTTACACTTATCCTTGACCTTAGACAATGTTCTTTACCTCTGAAGCTTCACATGCAGCCTTATATCCGTAAATATACTGGCAAAAGGTAAACAAAATCTCAGTTAAAACTTTACCCGATCATTGTGTCTTTCAGGATTTGCAGACTGATCTTGTCATTGCCATTGGAAGAGTTGATGGGGACCTATATCATCTGAGTGCTAATTTCTTTGTCATTTCTAATCCTCATTCTACTTCTTATGCTTCAATTTCAAATTTTGCTGTAAATAATACTTGCCTAAACCATAACAAGCTTGTCAAATTATTGTGGCATAGCAAGCAAGGACGCATTTCAAATCAGAGAATTAAACACATATCATTGTTATCCAATTCAATAATGAATGTTATGATTGTCTTGTATGCCCTTTATCCAAACAACAAAGACAGCCATTTTCCATTAGCACTAGTTATACAGAAAAACCATTTGATTCAATGCACATGGATGTTTGGGGTCCATGCTCAATCAATTCTATCACAGGAGCAAAGTATATGATGACAATACTTAAGGATTATAGTAGATATACTTGGGTTTATATGATATCAAAAAAAATGCAAGTAATTGATGTCATAAAACACTACCTACAACTAATTGAAACCCAGTTTAGCAAAGTAAAGACAATTAACACAGACAATGGTACTGAATTCAGAAACAAACAAGTGCAGACCCTCTTAGATGCAAAAGGCATTTTACGCCAACAGAGTTGTCCAGACTCTCCACAACAAAATGGTAGAGTTGAAAGAAAACACAAAACATTACTACAAAGTGGGACAGCTATCATGATACGATCCAAATTACCTAAACCTTTTTGGTCTGAAGTTTTATTAATAGCCACACATATCATGAATAAAGTACCTTCTGAAACTTTACAATGAAAGTCTCCTTTGGAAATGTTGTACAAAAAGGCTCCTAAATTAGCACATTTCAAAGTTATAGGCTGTTTATGATTTGCCTTAAATGTAAGCCCACAAAAAAACAAATTTGACCCTAAAACCATCCCTTTTATCCTGATAGGCTATGCCTGTTGGCTCAAGGGTCAATTTTATCTTGAGATTTTGATAATTAAGCAAAATAAATAAATTTAATTATTTTATTTGTGCTAATATTATTTTATGCAGACTTATTTATGAAAATTAATAAACAAGGCAAATTCAAATAAATCCAAGTTTAAATGAAGATTATGAGGACCATTGAAGATTTTAATGGTTAAGAATATTAGGATTTATTGTAGGATAGAGAGAATATTCTTTTATAAGCACAAAAATATTTTTTTCTCTCTCTCTCAAAATGATTTTCGGAAATTACCTTAATTTATAAAAGATAAATCATGATTCTTTTCGATTTTCTTACCTAAATAAAAGAGATTTTGTGTTAATCATTTATGGTAACAAAATTTCCTATTTTCAGAAATTTAATTCACTTACCTAAATGAAAGAGATTTTATCTTAATTATTTTTGGTAATAAAATATTTTGAAAAAGTTTTTTTATATTATTTCCAAAAACTATTTTTAAAGGAAAGTATAAAACCTTATTCTTATTCGCTTACCTTAAAAGAAAATATTTTGACTCAAAGAATTTTTGGCAACAAGATCTCCGTATCTTCTAAACATTAGAAAGTCAATATGCTTAGAAACTACTTTCAAAGCCAGTCCTTTCTTTTTCTTCTCTTCTACAGTCAAAGAAGATTTCATTTCTTCTAAAATAAAAGCTCCTATAAGATAATCATAAGTGACGGGAGTCTCTTTGTAATTCATAACAGTTCCTATAGAATCCCATTTTTTAGGTAGAATTCTAAGGATTTTCTTAATAAGCTCATCTTCTGAAATTTCCTTTTCGAGAGTTCTCAAAGGATTAACTATATTAGTAAATCTAGAATTTAATTCTACAATAGTTTCACCTTCCTTCATACTAAACATTTCATATTCTCTCCAAAGGATATTTATTCTGAATTCCTTTACTCTATCTGTACTCTCATAGGTAACTCTAAGTTTTTCCCAAACTTCTGTTGCAGATTTACATCCAGACACTTTGTTGTATTTTGTTGCGTCTAAAGCACAATGAAGAATATTAATAGCTTTTTGCATTTATAGCAATATCATTCCAATCAGCATCTGTATATTCTTCTTTTGTTTTTCTAATACTCTTATTTTCTACAATTTCCATGGGAATACGAGGACCAGTTATATCAACTGATTTCATGAAATTTTCCATTATGGTTTTCCAATAAGAGTAATTAGAACCATTGAACAAAGGAGGTCTAGAAATAGATTGACCTTCTAAAGAAGTAAGAGGAAGTGGGGTTGCCATGAGATCTTATCTCTTAAGCTGTTAAGCTTCGGTATGTCAAGAGCCAAAGCTCTGATACTAGATTGTGGGTCCCATATCTAAATGGCACAACCCAAGAGGAGGGGGTGAATTGGGTTTTCTAAAATATAAAATTTAACTTAAAAAAAAAAACAAAACACAGAATTCTAAGTGCAGCAGAAATATAATGAACTTGTGAAAATAAGTTATTGATTAGAATTGCTTCACAATGTTCTATTTATAAAAAATATAAAGACTTTGCAAAGTGCACCAATCAATTAGAACTGCTTCGCAATGTCTTATTTAATATTAAAACAGTTTTATGATGGAAAGCTATTGTGATTAGAACTTCATCATAAAGTTTAGAAAATCATATAAGACTGTGTGAGAGACAGTTATCGAAATCAGAACTGTTTCACAAAGCTTTAACCAAGTTTAGAAAACTGATTAAAAATCCAAGTAGTGAAATATACTGAAAATAGAAAAACCGTTTAGAACTTGGTATATTCACTGATCAGAATTCCAGAGTTCTAATGTTCAGAGAAGATAAGACTTATTTCAGTTTTAGAACATCAAAACCATTAACAAATTTAGCATTTCTGGAGTATAAACAGAAGTGTGAGTAAAATAGTATCAGGCAAAACTTCAAAAATTAAAAAGATCAACACAGTGATTTATAGTGGTTCAGCATTAACTCGCCTACATCCACTCTCCAAGACTCATCTTGAGATCCTCAACTATGTTATCTCTTTTCAAGGGTAAGAGACAAACCAACAGTACAAGGCAATAGATCAATACCTAGATCTACCCTTCATCCTACTAGATTTTCCAAAGATTCTAGTTAACCTCAACCCTTTCTGTTTTTGGCAGAGTACAGAAACTCAATTCAAGACATTAGAATCTCTCTCACGGAGAAGGTTGCTTGATAACCTCTTTCACAATAGCTTCTCACCTAAGCTATTACACAAATGTTTATCAAATAGAGACCTGTCTACTAAAGATTACAGAATCTAAATAGATAGACATAAATGCAAATATAAGCACAGGAAAAACAGTTTTTCAGATTAGAAAATCATTTAGAAAACAGAACTGTTTTTCAAAAGAAGTTGTTATAAAAATTCTTCTCTTTTAAAGATAAAAACTAAAGTATAAAGATGAAAAGAAATAAGGGGGTAGAGAGTAAGTTTTGAGAGATAAAGGATATGATCAATAGGTGAATACTCTTAAAATGAAACTCTTTCTTCCACGTTTGTCAAGAATGAAAATGCCTTTTTATAGAGAGGTCTGTGACTCTCATTTTTAGAAAGTGAAGATCTCCTCTTTTTGAAATCAGAATATTTGCTTTCCTTATTTAGAAGATACAGGAATCTTAGTTACCAAAAAGTCAATCGTTTTCTCCTTTTGGTAAGTAAATAAGAGACGATCTTTCTTTCCTTTAAACATAAAGATTTTCGAAAGCAATTATATAAAAAAAAATATTTTTCTAAAAGATTCTACTTACTAAAACAAATTAAAATAAGATTGTCCTTCGTTTTAGGTAAGAAGATAAATTAAAATTCTTAGATCTTCAAAGAGGATTTTGTTTCCGAAAATGGAATGCATAAGATTCACCAAAATTGTTAGAGACACTATCTCTTTAATTTTAGGTAATTTAAGCATTTCGATTTTTAAAGGAATTTCGACAACAACTTTTTGACAAAAAGATTTATTTTGAAGAATCTATTTTTCAAAAAATAATTTTGTTGAGAAAAAAATTTGTTTTTTTGCTTATAATTGAATTTTCTCTCTATCCTACAATGAATCCTAAAAGTCTAACCACTAGGGTCTTCGGATGTCTTCATAAACTTTGGATTTGTAGGACTTGCCTTGTTCATTTATTACTTTCCATATGTGTTCTGCATAAAAATATTGTTAGCACAAATAATATAGTTTAAATTTATTTGTTTTGTTTGAATCATCAAAATTCCGAGATTAGAATTTGACCCTTGAGCCAACACAAATCATGAGTAGGGTAGTTCTTCTCGTGTGGTTGAAGCTGTCTAGAAGCATAAGCAACTACCTTACCCTCCTGCATAAGCACACAACCCAATCCATTATGCGAAGCATCTCTATACACATCATACGGTCTTCCCAAAACTAGCTGTGTTAACACTGGAGCCTCAGTAAGCATCGTCTTAAGCTTCTCAAAACTATTCTGACATTTATTATTCCACTTGCATCTGACATCTTTTCGAAGATGTCTGTCAAAGGAGTCGCAATGAGAGAAAATCCCTTGACAAATCTTCTATAATAACCAGCCAATCCTAAGAAACTTTGAATCTCTATAACATTCTTAGGTGGCTTCCATTCAAGCACTGCCTCTATCTTCTTCGGATCAACTCTAATACCCTGAGCAGAAATAATGTGACCTAAGAAAGCAATCTCAGACAACCAGAATTCGCACTTTCTCAGCTTAGCATACAATTGTCTCTCTCTCAATATCTGAAGTACAATTCTCAAATAGTGATTATGATCCTCTCTAGTCCGAGAATATACCAAGATGTCATCAATGAACACAACCACAAACTGATCCAAGTAATGATGAAAGATCCGATTCATCAAATCCATGAAGACTGCAGGAGAGTTAGTCAAACCAAACGGCATTACCAAGAACTCATAGTGACCATAACGTGTCCTGAAAGCGGTCTTGGGTACATCTGATGCCTTCACCCCCAACTGATGATAACCTGATCTTAGATCTATCTTCGAGAACACACTACCTCCTCTCAACTGATCAAACAAATCATCTATCCAAGGCAATGGATACCGATTCTTCACAGTAACTTTATTAAGTTGTCTGTAATCAATACACAATCTCAATGATCCCTCCTTCTTCTTTACAAACAATACTGGAGCACCCCACGGAGATACACTCGGACGAATAAAACCCTTATCAAGCAACTCCTCAATCTGTATCTTTAACTCTTTCAACTCAGCAGGCGCCATCCGATATGGAGCAATGGATATCGGTGCAGTACCAGGCATAACCTCAATACCAAACTCAACCTCTCTCTCAGGAGGTAAACCAGGTAACTCCTCTGGAAACACATCCGGAAAATCACATAATGTGGGTATATCATGCACACTAGGAGATTCTGACTCTGGAGCAAGTACACAGGCTAAGTATGCCTCACAACCATGCTGGATCAGTCTTCTAGCAGTAGAAGCAGAAATAACATTAGAGAGGTAATCCGACCTCTCACCCACAACTACAATCTCCTCACCAGATGAAGTCTGGAGTGTAATCCTCTTAAGTCTACAATCAATCCTAACTCCATGTCTAGATAACCAATCCATACCCAATATCACATCAAACTCCCGGAAAAGCAATTCTATTAGATCTCCCAGAAACACATGGCCAGATATTACCAATGGACAATCTCTATAAACTCGATTAACTACGACACTATGACCGAAGGGATTAGTAAACTCAGTACTATGCTCTAGCATATCAGCATGCATATTACCCAATCTACCCACATGTATGCATAAATATGAATGAGTAGAGCCAGGATCAATCAGAGCATAAACAGAAATATCAAGGAGAGAGAATGTACCAATGATAACGTTTGGGGCATCCTACTCCTCCCTAGTCCTGATAGCATCCGCTCTGGCAGGTGCTCTGGACTCAAGTTTTTCCACTGTCTCTGAAACTGGCCTCTGACTCCCAGTGCCTCCTGTATAACCACGGCCTCTACCTCTGCCTCTCGAAATAAAGGGAGCTGACCTCCCTACCTGAGGAGCTGAACTAGCCAAAGTCATAGGGCAGTCTTGAAGCAAATGCTCTGTAGACCCACATCGAAAGCATGCCCCAGAAAATCTCCTACAAACCCCAGGATGCTTCTTTTCACACCGAGTACATGTCAGAATATCAATCCACGCAGCACCTCCACCACTAGCAACAAATGTGGTCCGTGGAGCTGCTCTACCATAAGTACCCTGTCCATGTATCTGAATCGGTCTAGACCAGGTCTGTGGTGCACCTCTATGCCTTTTACTACTGGACTGAGCCGCAGAAGTCTGTCCAGATGCCATACCCTGAAACCTCTTTTGTTGACCCTGCTGACTCCGTTGCCTCCTAGCTTGCCGCTCATTCCTAACTTCCTCAAGCTCTAAAGATGCCTTCACAAGGGAAGACAATGATGTATGAGATTGAGCAACTACATGCATTCTATATTCATCATGCAAGCCTTTCCTGAAGCGCTTGCATCTATCCGACTCAGTAGGAATCATCTCAGTAGCATACCTGCTCAACCGGATGAACTCTCTTTCATATTCGGACACAGTCATTCTACCCTATTTTAACTCTAAAAACTCGGCTTTACGTTGGTCAATGTAAAGCTCCCCAATGTATTTATGTCTGAACTCAGAAAGAAAGAAGTCCCAAGTCCTCTGCTCAACACTGACTGTCCGTGATACCGTCTCCCACCACTGGTAAGCTTCCTCCCTCAATAAGGAAGTGGCACAAACCAAACTGTCTGGAGGTGAGCACTGCATTTGCTCTAATATCCTCTCCACAGACTGGAGCTAATACTCTACTGCAGAAGCCACATCATCCTTCCTACCCTTGAACTCAATAGCTCCATATTTCCTCAGTTGCTCAATAGGGGGACGAACTGGAATAGGGGCTGGAGAAACTGGAGCCTGGGGAACAGCTCCCGCTGCCTGCCTCAAAGCAGCAACTAACTGCTGAACAAACATATCCTGGTTAGGCCCAGCAGGACCTGCAGTAGCCTGCCCCACCCTCGAGGCGTGCTCCGCATAAAAAACCACAGCACCACTAACGGCATCACCAATAGGAATACCACCACTAGAAGGGACATAACTATCCAACTCCTCATCAGACATATGTTGAGACATCACTCAACTCCTACAAAGACCAAAAGGTTCACATCAGAGAGAAGTTATAAACCAAACCAATATGGCATGTATTTAACTTATACTCAAACTCGCACTTCAAAACAGATAAATTCCTATATATGCATATAGTCTTAGAACCGCCTAAACCTATGCTCTGATACCACTAAATACAACACACACCGCCCAATCCCAAGAGACCCGACGGCGGATGCCACATTCGGTGCCGGAGGCACCATCCTAACCTACATATAATTCATACAATCATACAATCATATTATGAATTAGAAGTGGGTTAGTATTCACAAGTTTAGCAAGTAATAATATTTTATTTTGAAAATGATTTGGGAGAGTCCTACAGAAAAACTGCGAGAGTTTCCCTAAAAATAGAAGTCGCCAAACATATGAATACAAAGCACTCCCAAATTCAAACTCCAATATCAAACTCCAATATCAACACAATAGCACTTCTATAATTTCATAACTACATAATTCCTTAATAACATTTTAATATTCATCAATTAAATACGTTCATTTAAACATATCAACTTCTAATGTTCTAACCATTAAATAAGTTCCAAGTTTATCTCCCAATATATATACCAACCTAATTTACAATAACATGATTAAGTCATAAATTAAATAATATAGTATCCAAAAATGTAATACTTATACATGCCATAATTCTTAGTTACATAAAATACTAATCAACTACCAAAATATCTCTTCAGCTCTAATGCTACTCTTCAGGTCTTTAAGCAGCAAGCACAATCTCCAACCTGCGCGTGATAAAATCAACGCACTGAGTATAAAACTTAGTGGTGCTCATAAAACACAAAAACCAATGTTGTGATGACAACATACTTAAAAATCATTTACATACATAAAATCATTAAATTTGAACATGCATGAACATATATACACCAACACATCATACTTTAGAAACTCATTTAATATCATAAATAAGTTATTGTAAACTAAGATTTAGTCAAAGAATGTGATCTCTTCTATTTCATTTCCTTAAAAATATTTTACAAGGGCTCACATACACTTAGGAGAAAAAGAAGCAGATAAGTTTTCACAAATTATTCATAATGGCCTTAGGTCGCCAACCTTTTCATTACATATAGAGCAAGTCCGCCCTAACATAAGACACCCACGTGCCTAGCATATGATTATAGCTTCTTATCATAATGGCATCAAATGCTGAGCATACTCATCGTACATAATAAATCATATCATGCAACAAATTCACACCAAGTATAATAAAGCCCAAAATGCTTGTTTGTAATTCTTACTTCATAAGATTTCTCATAGTCTTCTAAAACTCATAATAAAAACTTAATTTAAACTTAAGTAATTCATAAAATTTTCATACTTAAACAAAATGACTTAACATAGAAAATTTTCAGCATAAAAGTAACCTTGACCTTTGCTATGTTTTCAAAACATAACTTGAGTTATGGGTCTCCAAATTGAATGAAATTCGATTCATTAGAAAGATAAGATACAATTCTACAAATGGTATGAAGGGACCACAGCCCAGATCAAGATGTAAGATAGCAAACAAAAGCTAGGAAAACAGATCAACAGACCAGAACCAAGTCCAATGTTTATTTAATTCCTACTTAACCAAACACTCAAATTAAACCAATCCAGAACCAGGGAAGTCTCAAGACACAGGGAAACAACTTTCATGAAGAACTCAGAACCTAATCTTGTCATTATAGTGGTCAAAATGGGCACTCAATTCAGTGATGCATGTGGCCCGACATAACAGAGTCAGTTTGGGTTTTTCAATCATAAGTTGAGCTATATATCTCCAAATTGGACACAAGAGGATGGGTTGGAATGCTGAGAAGTAGACCTACAACTTTTATGTAGGAATCAGACACAAATGGAAACTAAAAAGGATCGAAAAATGATCCTTAATCTCACTCAATAACACGTTTTTCCCAAATTCAGCTTTCTTCAACCATGAAAAGAACATGAACAACTAAGATACAAGGTAGAAATATCTACCACACAATAATTACTCATCAAACATCATCCAAGAGCATGTTATTACAACCAAAATTCAACAAATCAATCATTTCATATAAAATCCCAAAATATACACATGATAGCATAAAGGCACAAAATAAAAAATTAGAGTAAGGTAAGTGTGTTTATGAACACTAACCTTCAAAACAAGCTTTAGAAAGCTTTAATCAAAGCTCCTTAAGCTTTGGTTTTGCCCTTATC
The DNA here is from genome assembly GCF_041381405.1 of Jatropha curcas. Lineage (NCBI taxonomy): Eukaryota > Viridiplantae > Streptophyta > Magnoliopsida > Malpighiales > Euphorbiaceae > Jatropha > Jatropha curcas. The sequence continues at coordinate 6,565,191 of NC_143157.1, read as the reverse complement.
TTTGTTAGAACTCTCCACCCTTTACATGGAAGAAACTTAGAATCAAACAAAGAAAATAAATAAAAGAAGAAATTGGAGCATGATTAAGCATGCATATGCTAAAAGAAAACTCTAAACCCAAAAATAATGAAATTATCATAAAATCACTTACTTGACCCAAGTAGAAAAAGCACCAAATGTCTTGAAATTTATCACCAAATATCACTTCTCTAGCTTCACTCTCTAAGATTAATTACTTAAATCAAGTTGGGTAGGTTAATTTTGGTGGATTTAGCTAAGTAGGAAGTGAAGGAAACAAAGAGGAGTAGGAGAAGAACACGCCTAACATGAAGAAAAAGAAGAGAAATGGTTGCTCAAATAATTGGGATTGACTTTTATAAAGCAACTAAGGGTGTTTTGGTCTTTTCCCCAAATTGGATGGCTAGGATTAAGTCACTAGTAATCTAATCTAATGGCTACAAATATTCTCCAATTAAATTCTTTCAAAATATTATTTATCTCCACAAAATTCTCTAATTTACTCCATAAAAATAATTCCTCCTTAATTAACATAACACCATAATTCACTATTCATAATTATCTAAATTGTCCAAAAATATTCATTACTTACTTTCTACCCATAAAACCATGCATACATGCTCCAAAAATGTTATATAAAATATAAAACATATATTGTAATTTTTCCGGACCAAAAATAATACCGACTCCCGGACCGATGATACTATTCATAGACCGGTAAACTACTATTGAAACACAGGAAAAATAGGGCATTACAGGCAGATAAAGAATGGTACCAACGACTAGTTGGGAAGTTAATTTATTTATCCCATACTAGACCAGATATAGCTTATGCTGTGGGAGTTGTAAAGTCAATTTATTCACCAACCACAAGAGGATCATATGGAGGCAATCATGAGGATTGTGCGATATTTGAAGGGCACACCGGGAAATGGGATCATATTTAAGAAAAATGGACATCTGGATATTGAAGCATACTTTAATGCAGATTGGGCAGGAAATCCAAATGATAGAAGATCTACTTCAGGATACTTTACTCTGGTCGGTGGAAATCTAGTAACTTGGAGGAGTAAGAAACAAAAGGTGGTGGCACTCTCCAGTGCTAAAGCAGAATTCAGGGGAGTTGCTAAGGGAGTTACAGAAATTTTATGGATTAAGAAGCTAATGACTGAAATTGGTTTTCCCCCAAAACTTCCAAGTATGCTAAAATGTGATAATAGGGCAACAATAAGCATCTCCGAGAACCCTGTACAACATGACAGAACAAAACATGTGGAGGTGGATCGACACTTTATTAAGGAAAATATTGATGGTGGCATCATAGAACTTCCATTTGTTAGATCAGAAGACCAACTAGTAGATATTCTTACAAAAGTTGTGACAGGGCGAATATTCAATGAAGTGTTGTGCAAGTTGAATATCGGGAATCCCACTATTCAACTTGAGGGGGAGTATTAGCAAAATAAAGCAAATCACATATATTTAGGAAGAAAATCAGCAACTAAATAGCAACAATATCTTTCATCATAATTAGTTTATTTGTTACCATAATTAGATATGCCTTATACTATTTTAGACTATGATGTATACAGAATTCTGATATGAAAAATAATCCAATTCTTCCTAATTCTTCTTAGCAAACAAAAAAAATGAAAAAGAGAAGAGTTTAACAAATTGGTATTGCTACGATGAAGAACAATGAAGGATGCATAGTGAATCTACAAGTGGCTAACCCTATTTTGAAAAAGTGAATTAGTTGAAGATAATAGATATTTTCGTAATTTTGGAGAAATAGTGAAATTTTCACTCGATTCTCCCATTTTTTTCTCTCCATTTTGGGGTGATTGGTAAGTGGTGGGCCCAGGAGGAAAATACATAAAATTTTCTTTCCTCTATAAATTTTCCCTTTGTTTCCAAACAAGGGAAAGTGAGTTTCCCTAGGTACTTTACCTCCTTATTTTCTTTCCTCCTAAAAAATGCTTCATTCCAGAAAGGCTATAAGAGACACATTAGGTTTAACACCAAAGTATCAAACTGACATACTTAAGACTTAGCCATTTTAAAACATTTATTTTAATATTATGAAAATAAATTAGAAAAATTTTTGGAGAAATCCTACAGAAAAACTGCAAGATTTTTCCCTATATTTTCAGTATTTCAAAAATCAAAGAAATTTTTTTTAAACACCTCTATAATCCATCCACAACTTCACCTTTATTTTTCAAAAATAATTCCCCAACACAGCTCAACAATCTCATCAAATCATCAATCACATTTCACAATTCCAACACATTTAATTAAAAACATTTAAAATATTCATTATATGCCATAAAATATTATGACCTAAAAAATAATGCTACTGTTTCAAAATACTTAGTTGATAACATGCTGACTTAAATAAAAACATCTAGCGTCTTAATTATATTTACATGCCACTAGAACATTCAAAACTCTATAAGGTAAGAGACTTGATAATAACTAACTGAATGGAATATGAGCCTTTGAATAGTCCAATGCTCGCTGTGGACCGTCTATCCCAATAGTAAGCAACTTGCATGTTGACTTGCTTAACATTTAATGGTGCTTATTTTCTCATTTATAAATGAAAAATACACATACATAGTCACAATATGATCACATCATCATAACCCAGTATTTTATCATAATCAGACAATATTATCATGATATAGCATCATTTAAAGGCATAATATAAATATTCACAGTCAACATACTTAATTAAATTCAAAAGTCGTGGATCATTAAATTAACCATATTTAATAGGGGTATCACATAAATCATATTTCCACAAAAGCAGGACAACTATTTATTTATGTTATTTCTTAAAAATAATATTTTAATTAGGTCACTAGTACACTACAAAGAATCAAATAATAGAGAAAGAAAACATAATATCATATGGCTCGGAAGCTTAGAATGACATCATAAGACTCGTGGATGGAAATCAAATGACCATTATCATAAGCTGGGGTTTTATTAGTCCCTGAGTAATGCAAGTTCGTTAGCTCCTAAATTGAGCATTCGTTAGCCCCTAAATAATTGGCGTTGCGTGTCACATAATAACATAAACAATACTGTTTTTCCTATGACATGCCATACCTCTATACAACTATTGAGTCGATCAAGTAAACTACTGTTGATAAATGTCCATCATATTTAATTCATTTCATAATTCATCCATATCAGTATTCATAAATAAAATTTTTAATCTCATTATTACAACAAAATATTTTATTACAACCCAACAAATATTATCTTTCAAAAATTTCATTTATTTTATAAAATCAAACTTTCGATAATAAATATTCCATCATAATTTCATTTCCATAATTCACATATTAATCACATAACCATACTCAAATTCCCATTCATAATTACATAAATTCATAAAATATTCGATCAGGGTACATAAATTCATTTATTCAATTAAATTCATAAGCATGTCATGCTTTCACATAATCACTTTTATTCATTAACTGGCACAATTCCTAAGATTATGTCACAATTTTGAATGCACTAAGTACAACATGGTAAATCACCACTAAATTAGTCCATGATTCTCATATTTCCTAACATTTTCACAATTAAGACTTAAATTGATCAATTAATAAATTAATTGATCTAAAGAGGATTGTTACACCCCATAAATTTTTTCTAATGATTTTGGATTGTTAAACCCAATAAATTTTTTCTAATTACTAAGTCATTCTAATAACTGCCTAATTAATTTAATAGTCATAAAATCCTATTATTTTTATTATTTTCATTATTTACCAACTAAACTCCTAATTAATCTAGACATTATCATTTAACTACTCAATCATTTAATTAAACTACTTATAACCAATTAAGTTAATTCTATTGGTTAATTATCACTAATTCTAAATAATCATCATCTTAATTAAGGCCAAATTACAATTTGGTTCTTAAAGTCCTTAGTAATTATAAATGGATCCCACTTGGAATAAAATAGACTAATGATACATTAAATTATCCATAGTCCACAAGTAATCTTTTTAAGGATCCAATTTATAATTATAGTCCTTAATTAAGTCTCAAATTGTTCTTAAGTCCACAATTAATGGAACTTACATATAGGTCCTTGGAAAATGCCATAAAAGTCCTCAAAGTCCTCTTTTTTGTCCAAATTCTCCATAAGCATAGGAAAATTGCCAAATAGCCCTTTGAATTGTTCCAAACCAATCCTCAACATATGTCAAAAATTACATTTTGGTCCCTCCATGGTTCGGCCAAGTTACATTTTGCGTCAAATAAGCATTTTAACAACACCAACTGTTGACGTGTAATTTTATGCCCCCGCCTAACTCGGTGATGATATGAGGATAAGGGATAAAGAATCACGATCAACCAGAAGTGTTTGAACCAAAAATTGAATCAAACCAGCCCAAAGGAGTCTGACCCGCGTTAGGGTTGTGTCACGCAGCTATCACCTGCGTGACGGCACTCATAGTTGCGTCACGCAACTCTAACCAAGCTGACATCTCTGGCGTGCGCCCGTGCAACGGCCTGCACTGTTTGTATGGATACACGGCAACTGTACGAAAAGTAAGATGCGTCACGCAGCTTGCGGTTGCGTGACGGAGCTACTACCTACGTGACGCAGCTTTGTTCTGTTGCCCTACCCATATAAATACAACATTTTGTCTTAAAAATAGGACTTTTCTCTCATTTTCTGGGGACTTCAACGTTTTAAGCTAAGGTTTTTTGATTTACGGCTAGGGTTTCTTCCCCAAGAACTCAAGTGAGTAACCTTGAGGAAGATCAAGCCATTAGATATATAGATTTAAAATTAAAACACAAAAAGAAACATAAGAAGAGAAAAAGAGAGAAAAGGTAAAAAGAAACGTTTGTTTTGCAAAACCTGATAACAAACACCTCTGGGATCGTGAGGCAGTGTCCCTGAACCAATCAAAGCGCATGCAAACCTCGAATCTGAGGGTTAGGTAATCCCTTAAACCCTCTCTTTTCATTTTTAGTCTTTTATTTGTTAAAAATCTCATTTTCATAGTATTTAGTTGGTTTGTTATTGGTTAAACGTAACTTTGCCCATTTCTGAGTATTTCTGAGTTGTGTTTAATCATTGTTAACAAAAAGAACACGTAAAAAAGAGTAGTTTGAATGGTAGTTACGGACCAGAGCAGCTGCGTCACGCAGCTACTACCTGCGTGACGCAACTGTTCATGTCCAAAAGGCTTTAACCTGGACTGGACCACTCGCGTGACGCAACTGTTCGTGCGCACAATCTTTATTTCTTTTTATAGTTGTTGTTTAATGTTACGTTTTCAATAAGTAGTTAATAAAACCAGGCATTTTAATAAGTCCACGCATAGTCGCGCCACACGACTAAGAGTTCCGTCACGCGACTATTCTTCGTAGAACAGCTGCGTGACGCGACTGCCTCAAAGCTCTAGGATAATAACTAAGAGTTCCGTCACGCGACTGTTCTTCGTAGAACAGCTGCGTGACGCAACTGTCTTAAGTTCCAGAATGTTTTTCTTATCTCATTTTAATTTCATGTCATTAAGTAAATGTTTAATGTTAATCCGGAAAATGATCAATAATGGGCAAATTGTGTTCTAATCAAGTCAAATCAATTAATTTACTATGATTATGAGATTTTAGGATTTATCATTTATTGTTTATTATTTAATTATATTATTAAATTTTGGTTTGTGGCCCGCCTTTAACCATAAGGCAAGAGCGGGTCTTTTAATTATATTTGCTATGGATGGATGGTGAATGTGATGATGATTTATTATGAATGCAATGAATGTACCTAGTTGGGACGGTTAATTAATTTTCCACATAGGAACTCGGTTCGATTTATTCGGGTTGGGTCTAATTAAATAAATTGGCTTTTCTAAAATAAAATCAATTAGAAATTGTAGGTTAAAAGAGGCCGGTTTTTCGGGCGTCGGCTTCCAACGGGCCGACGTACCCAATTCCCTTACCTAGAATCGTACTTGGTACGCCTGACCAATTTCTCAAATAATTCGCCTTATATAAAAAATGGGTTAAATGGAGTCATTTTTATAAAATAAAATTGGAAACGGTCCCATTGCCGAAATAATGGGTGGCGACTCAAAATAATTTATAAGACCGATTTATCGGCATTGCATTCCCTAAAAGGTTTTAACACCACTTTCAATAAATACAAACAATAAAAATAGTTTTCCGAGATCCTTTTTCGGGGTTTTTAAGGGATCTCCCATTGGGCGAAAACAATTTGGCGACTTCACTGGGGATTTTGTACCCACTAATCCCCGGTTGTTTTTAATAAATAAATTAAGTGGTTGCAATTAGGAATTGACTCTAAAAAAGCCTACTTTTCTAAATAAAATTGGTTAGAAAAGCCGATGGAAAATTGTTAATCGTCCGTATGTGCTTAATCACTTTATTTTCTTTTATAGGATTTTTGCATTCATATGCATTTCTCTCTTCTCACCACATTCTACCCGTATCAACCTTCGGTACTGGTGTTAAGTTTGACGGTGGATCTAGCCTAAACCTTGCGTTTTAGGTGCATCCATCCGAGAATTAACATTACTACCAACCGCAAGCCTAGTACCTTAAAGGTGCGTCAAAAGGAGTAGGCCCAACAAAGCCCGAATCTTGTTTGCGAAACCCAGACTTTGTAAAGCCTAATAAGACTAAAGCCAATGCATATAGACAAAAGCCGTAGTTACTTCCCTTAAGGAAATACTCGGTTCTATTTGCTATTGTTATGCCGCATTCATTTCCGAGAGTTGATATCGTCAATCTCAAAACCCCTTGTTGGTTGTCGAGATTAGACCAATTCCTAGGAAACAGATGTCGGAATTTGTACCAATGGAATCCGTGTGTGGGAGAGATAAGGTTGGAAGGCATGCATTTCCCAACTCCCGTTCCCCTGTTTGTTATAAACTGTACATATGTTGTGACATTCATGCATCATTTAACATTTTCTTTTTCAGCCATGCACTAATAAGAGCTAATGTTCGGTATGGACATTTGACCTTGGTTTTGAGACTGGACCTCAAATTCGTTTTGAATAATATAATGCAATCACTTATAGCGAATCAATACCCAAAAGAAAAGGGAGATATAAGGGGGTTGCGATTCCTTTGTATTTTTACGTTTCTCGCATTATCTGAAAATAAGTGAGAGATTACAAAATTTTGTAACAAAATAAAATGAAATCCTGCTTGGGGCCATATGTTCCAAGGCAAAAAGTAAGGATACAAAAAAAAAAAAAAAAACACATAACAAAAATAAAAATCCCGCTCAGAAATTCTTTCATTCCGAGGCAAAAGTTAGGGATTCGAGAGAAAATAGTTGATCGTAAATCCAAAAGGAACGGTCGACGACAGATAATGCCCGAAATGTTCAAATATAAAATAAGTTATCGTCATATTATTCATACTGAATTTTTTGTCCAGTCGTCGAAATCGAGATCTTATTTCCATGCCGGTCTTAGCACATTAGAAATGCATTTCTCATCCTATGTGCTTTCATTTTCTCATGCATACATGCAGGACCTACTTTAACTCATACATTTTTTGTCAGAACTGATTCTTCCCGGGAAGTTGCTTCGAGAACTTGGATTCGACACTCTGGTCAATGCCTAGTCAGAACATTCCCAATCCCCGAGTTTACTCTAGTCAGTTCAGTGAGTTATTCAAGTTCATCGAATTCAGATTTAGATTCAGATTCAGATCCAGTAGAAATGGCAGATGATATGGGGGATGAGCCAGGATTTTCGCAAGCTCAGATAAGAACTATTGCTCAGATTGTAGCCGCTGCTCTCACCCAAGATAGGGCCCAAAACCAAACTACTCCCGCTTCAAGCAGTCAACCAGTTGTTGAAGAAAGACAAATTCCTGAACTTGTGTCAAACAATCAGGCTTCTGTGAGAAACACTGTCCCTGTTGAGAATGATGTAATCAAGCAACTTGCTGAGCTGAAAGACAAGATTGAGAAAATGTCTGTAGTGAAGGAAAAGGACCCGGTCACCAACTTTCATATAACCGAGTATGTTATGCACCCAACCAGCTCCACTTCATTTAAAACATTCAAGCATACCACATTCGAAGGAGACAACGATCCCCGTTCTCATCTGTCTGAATTCCTCCGGGTCTCTCAGATGAACCGGTACAATGAGGAAGATGTTTTGCGAGCATTCCCGCAAACATTACATAAGGACTATCGGAGGTGGTACGATGGTCTAGATGAGGAGATTCAGAAGAATTAGATCAAACTACAGACTGCTTTTCTTAAGCATTTTAAGACCGACGAGAGTGACGAGTTCGGTTTGCGTGATTTGGAGAGCCTGAGACAAGGGAAAGATGAAAGCTTTTCTGATTACTATAGGAGATGGAGAACAAAGTTATACAGGGTTCAGACAAGGCCGAAGGATAAAGAGTTGATCAGAATATTCAGTAGGAGCTTGTTGCCCTTCTTTAAGGAGAGGATGTTAACCCAACCTCTCACTGATTTTGCTCTAGTTCAAAGCACTGGTTTGAACATAGAGGAGCTGTATAAGGAGGAAAAGAAGAAGAACAGAGGGTTTGGCAATTATCGGACCTCCTATGGTGACAGAAATGTCGGAAGTAGCACCCAGAATCAATCAGGAAGCAGTAATACAGTGGGGGCAGTTAATGAAAGAGTCAGAAGAGAATTCCCCGACTTGGGAAGACCCTTGAGTACAGTGTTGAGATCATGTATCAAGAATGGAGTAGTTTCGAAGCTGCCAGTCGATCAGACTAAGCTTGTGCGTGGGAGGTATATGGACCGAAACTGTGATTACCATCAGTGCAAGGGGCATTCGACTACGAATGTTTCAAATTGAGGCACGATATCCAGGACTTGATTGACAGCGGGAAAATTACTAAAATGTCTGAGAGGAACAAGCCCAGCACTAAGAACAACCCGCTTCCCCAATATCAGTACAGTTATCCGCCCCGTAAGTCTCAGTCGGGTGGATCAATCAACACAATCGGAAGTGGATTGCCAGAAGAAGTTGTGTTGGTAGAGGCTGAATGGGAAGAACGGATGTGTGCAATGTTGAATATATGGGATGACTGCAGTAGCGATGAGGAAGGGAAGATGCCTGTAAAAATAGAGATTGAGAAGAGCATTACGGTGAAAATGGGCGATGTGCCAGAAGATGAAGACGAGCAAATCCATCTCGCAATCCAAAAAAGCTTAGCTGATCAATAAGAGCAGTGGTATTATAGCAGCGAAGAGGACGTGAATGAGGTAGGCGTCCAGAGCTTAACCCGCAGTGGGCGAGTATATAACCCCGATAGCAGTATGCAGGCTAAGGGAAAAGAGATTGCTGTTGAGGGAACGAAAAAGAAAGCAACAGAGAAAGGCGGAGAAGAGCCAAAAGAAGAGAAGAAAGAAGAGGAAGTAGTGAAGGTGCAAAAGAAGACTGTCGAGGTAGGTGAGAGCAGTCAGAACCGAGCACCTAGTGGTGTGACTGCCAGTTCAGTATTGAGCCAATTGCAGAGAACAAGAGCAGATATTTCATTATGGGATTTGCTGATAGCATCCAAAGAGCATAGAGAGTCCTTACTAGAAGCTATGACTTTTGTCAGAGTGCCTGCTTGGATTCAGAGTGTTGACATGATCAACATGCTACAGCGTAGAATTGGCGAAGTCACTTTCTTTGACTCGGACCTCCCACCAGAAGGAACAAATCACTTTAAGCCATTATACATCCAGATTGCCGTTAACGGGCGTGATACCGGGAACGTGATGGTGGATAACGGATCGGCCCTGTGTGTGTGCCCATTGAAGATGCTATCCAAGTTTAAAATTGAAGAGTCAGAACTTGAACCATCAAACATGGTGGTCAAAGCTTACGACAACACCATGCGGAGTGCGAAAGGAACTTTTAGAGCGAAGATCTCCACAGGGGCTGTAGAAAGCTGGGTAGATGTGGTTGTGCTTGATATTTTAGCCAACTATGCTCTTTTGTTGGGAAGGCCCTGGCTCCATCCTCTAGGTGCAGTTCCATCTACCCTGCACAGAAAAGTGAAGATTCCATGGGGTACGGATGTGGTGACAGTTAATGCGCAAGAGGATCTGAATGTGGTGATAGTGGAAGGCTTAGAGGTGGCGATGCCGTTATCGGGTTTTCAGGTGGCAGTAATCGATGCGCCTACCAATGAGAGCAAGAGTGCGGTAAATAGAATGAGTCCTTTTTCAAGGAAGATGATGAAAAAGATGCAATGGCAGTATGGCAAAGTGTTAGGCCGGGAGCTGCAAGGAAGGTTTGAGCCTCTCTCATCGGCATTTGGACAGCAAGACAGACGCGGACTGGGATATTCTGAGAATAGGAAGTAGGAAAGATACGAGATCCAGTCTCCAGTTAGAGGGCCAAATTTGAATCATATCTTCTTTGTCCCACAAGCCGCAGGAGAATTTCAGAGTAGGGGGAAGACCTACCCCGGCTTGGAGATATTCATGATGGATTATGAGGAGAAATTGATCAAGTTGCCCGAACCTTCCTTGGAACAGCTGGTGGAGGGAACTGAGTTTATGGTGGGTATGACACAGGCAAGCACTGAATTAGAGTGGTCGAAGAAGATATCCGAGTTTGAAGACTTTTTGGGGATTGGGGATGAAACTTCCAAGATGGTGCAAGAGCAGAAGGCCAAGGCACGGATCCTTCCAGTCGGTATTAGCTGCTGAAGATGCCGAAGAGGCAGAGAGGAAGGTATTGAAGATGAAGCCTGCAGAGGAGAAAGCGAAAGCTACCCCGGAAGAAGAAGAAGACACAGATGCAGATGAAGTAATTCAGGTAATAAAGAACACTTGTAATGAATGTATTGAGCAGGCAATTAATCTTGTATTTTGCTTTTTTGATGTTTGTTTTGAGAACAATGTGGATGGTTTTCCTTTGTTATTTCAATCAATGGAAGTGAACTTTGACTATTTGTTTTCTTATTCTCCTGATTGTCATGTTCATGGCATTGATTATACCACGCGCATATTTGACATAAATGCATTGCATCATTTTGCATTTAACTTAAGCACCACTGAAGATCCTAAAATAATCGAAATCGGATCAGACTTTAAACCTGAACTTAGACAAGATCTTCAAGAATGTATCAGAAGAAATTCAGAGGTATTTGCCTGGAGCTATGCTGACATGCCAGGAATCGACAGATCAATAGCAGAGCACTTCATTCCTACTGATCCAAGTGTTAAGCTGGTGAAACAGAAAAGGAGACGGGTCAGACCAGAATGGCAGGATAAGATCAAAGCTGAAGTCCAGAAGCAGTTGGATGCAGGATTCTTGGAAGTAGTACACTATCCGGAATGGTTGGCCAAAATAGTCCCTGTGTTAAAAAAAGATGGGAGGATAAGGGTCTGTGTCGACTACAGGGACCTGAACAAAGCCTCGCCTAAGGATGACTTTCCACTTCCGCACATAGATGTTTTGATCGACAGTGCTGCCGGTATGGGATGTTATTCTATCATGGAAGGATTCTCCGGATACAACCAAATACTGATGGCCTTAGTCGACAAGCACAAGATGGCCTTCACCACAGACTTCGAAACTTTTTGCTATAGAGTGATGCCATTTGGACTGAAGAACGCCAGGGCAACATATCAGAGAATGGCTACAACATTATTTCATGATATGATCCATAAAGGATTGGAAGTATATGTAGATGACATGGTGATCATGATAAGAACACAGGAAGAGCACGCAGAAATGCTAGAGAAGTTTTTTGCACGGGTCAAGCAGTACAATTTAAGACTCAATCCCAAGAAGTGCGTATTCGGAGTAACGAAAGGGAAACTGTTAGGTTTTGATGTAGGACCTAACGGGATTGAGGTTGACCTCGACAAAATAAAAGCCATTCAGGATATGGATCCGCCAAGAACAGAACGTCAGGTGAGAAGCTTCTTGGGTGAAATTCAGTACATCAGCAGGTTTATTTCGAGGTTATCCATCACTTGTGCTCCAATTTTCAAGGTACTTAAGAAGAATCAGCCGGTTAAATGGAATGAGGACTGCCAGAAAGCCTTTGATCACATAAAGAAGTACCTGATGAATCCACCAGTGCTAAGTTGACCAAGACCAGGAGAACCTCTGATCTTGTATTTGTCCATAGAGGATGCAGGAGTTGGAGCAATGTTGGCACAGCTGTGAATACTCAAATTTTGAGGCTTCTCATGTTGTTGGTGGCATGTGAAACTCTTTAAATGGAGGAAAACACGCTGTTACAGTGCCATGCCAATTAGTTTGACTTTGCTACAGTAACTTTGACTTTGCTGCAGCAACTGTGCAAACAGTCCGGCCGGACCGGAGGCCATTTTGGACATTTACTGGAAATATGTCAATATGGTACTTGAAACGTCCGGAATTTCACGAGGATCGCAGAACCGGTCCCGAAATGATTTTTGGAGGTTGGAAACTCCCAAAAAAGCTCCCGGAGCGAGACATGGTGGCCACCACCAGCTACGGCGGCGCCGGCCGCCGGACACGGCGGCTCCGGCCGCCGGACACGGCGGCAGCTGCCGCCCAACATGGGCGGCACCTGCCGCCCCACCGACTGGGCGGCACCTGCCGCCCAGCCTCTTGGGCGGCACCTGCCGCCCAGCCTCTTGGGCGGCAGCTGCCGCCGAGCCAGGCGGCACCTGCCGCCCTGGACCCGAAAATGGCCTATAAATAGACCATTTTCAGCCTATTTTTGACACACCTGTCTGTATTGACGGACGAATCCTTCTCCCTCTCACGCTCCTTGCGTTTTCTTTACCGCTTTTTGCATTTAATTGAATTTTTATTGCATTTTTATTGTGATATTTGACCATTAAAATCAAACAAATTAAAATTAATTAATATTTCCTAAGCGAGGAGCTTAATCCGGAGTTAAGAAGCGGTCGTCGATTAAATCAGGTATGTAAACAAAACTCTGCCTATTTAATTTTAGCACTTCATGCATATTTCTCTTCTACTCTTAATAATTCTACAATTGCATAAATGCATCCACGTCATTATTTTTGGTAAATAAACTGCCTTAATTAATTTGATTAAGCTTAAATGTCCGGTTAATCAATAATCGTGGTATTAAAGTTTAAATCCGACAATATTGGCTAAAAGAGCCTAGTTAATTAATAACTACGGTTCAATTGCCTTATTTCGAACAAATCCGGCTTAAGTCCAATTAATCAATAATTGTGGCTAAAAGCCTTAATCAATCACGTTTCGACAATAAATTGTGATTAAGCTCGAACGCCCGATTAATTGATAATCGAGGCATTAAAGCCTAAATCGCACATTTTGGCAAACTAATTGCCTAAAACAACACCTTTTGGCCAAAGGCCTAAAATCAACCATTTTTAGCAACAAATCGCTTAAAATCAATCTTTTGGCAAAATGCCTTAAAATCAACATTTTCGGCTTAAAACCGTAAAATCAACCATTTTAGCGTCAAATTACGTAAAATCGACATTTTTGGCAAAATGCCTTTAAAATCAACCATTTTCGGCTCAAAGCCGTAAAATCGACATTTTTGGCGAAATGCCTTAAAATGAACCAATTTTCAGCCAAAGGCCTTAAAATCAATCTTTTAAGCGACAAATCGTTTAAATGAACCATTTTGGCACAAATGCCTCAAAATCAACATTTTTGGCAAAATGCCTAAACAAAATGCACAAAGCATACACACACTCATGCACAAAGCATACACACACTCATGCACAAAGCATACACACACTCATGCACAAAGCATACACACTCATGCACAAAGCATACAAAATCATGCACAAAGCATACACAAAATCATGCACAAAGCATACACACAAAATGCACAAAGCATACACAAAATCATGCACTAAGCATACACACACCCATGCATTAAGCATATCATTCAAAGCCCTCTAAAAGAGGCCTATCGAACTACGTTGACTTTGATCTTCCATTCAAACGGAAGTACGTAGGCACGTTCGGGATTTCACCCCGGGTGGCAAGTCAAAATCACTCAAACATTTCATTAATCCATCATTTACCTTGCAAAGCATTCATTCATCGGTTAGTTCATCAACATGACATAGTCTCGGGATCCACCTCGGGTTCGTAGATTGTGCCTTAATCATTGGGATAATTAATCTAGTAACTAGGTTAATTAAAAATGGAGTCACTTAGGGTTTTTTCCTAGTTTACCCTAAAATAATTAAACAAGGTGGCGACTCACACACTCACGTGCATTTCTTCTCATTCATCATATGCATCACATGCCTATGACATTTGGGGAAGGGGTTCACAACAGCTGGACGCCGCTGGAGTAGAAAAAGCCATTTATTACATTAGTAAGAAACTACTACCTATCGAGGAGAAGTACAATCTAGTGGAGAAAACGTGTATGGCAGTAGTATGGTCGATAAAGAAGTTGAGGCCTTACTTTGATTCCTTCAGGGTCACTTTCGTTTCCAAAATTGATCCTCTGAAGTATTTGTAGAGAATGCCTACTCTAGAAGGACGGCTGTCTAAGTGGTTAATTCAGATGTCTAGTGTGGATGCAGAGTTTGTAATAAAGAAAACTGTTAAAGGTCGGGCTGTGGCAGAGTTTCTAGCTGAAAACCCAATTACAGATGATGAACCTTGGGAATTGGAGTTTCTAGATGAGCACTTACTATGTATTGAAACAAGGGCTTGGAAATTGTACTTTGATGGATCAGCCAACAGAAATGGAGCCGGAGCTGGTATTGTAATAGAAGCACCTAATGGCGAGGTCACCACAATGTGCGAGAGACTGTTGTTCCCGGTCACTAACAACATGGCTGAGTATGAAGTGTGCATCATGGGAATGGAAGCTCTCCTTGCATCTGGCGCTAAGGAGGTCGAGGTAATAGGAGACTCGTTATTGGTTATTGAACATGCTAACGAGAGATGGAAAGTAGAAGAAGAAAGACTGAAGCCTTATGTTGAGTACTTGTTGAAGAAGGCAGCACTATTTGATAAGATCACTTTCACTCACATAGGAAGAACCTATAACAGAATTCCAGATGCCTTGGGAAACTTAGCATTGGCGTGGCAGGATTTGAGTAAAGTTCCGAAGAAGCCATTTATCATTACCATAGCCAATATCCCGTGCTATCAAGAACATTTTGTGAACCAGGTGGAGTCGGAGGAAGAACCCTAGTTTACGGATATTCTGAGGTATATGAAAGACGGTACTTTTTCTGATGATGCGATGAAAGAAGACCGTGCAGTTCTCAGAAAAATGGCTTTGAATTATGTTATGGCCGATGGTGAACTCTATAGAAGAGCTTGGGATGGGATGTTGTTAAGATGCGTAAGTAAAATGGAAGGAGAAGACATAATGAGAAAAGTCCATGAAGGAGTTTGCGGTACTCATTTAAGCGGCATGAGCCTAGCAAGAAAAATCATGAGGCAAGGTTATTTCTGGATGCAGATGGAAGGTGACTGTGTTCAGTACGTGCGTCATTGCAAAGCTTGCCAATATCATGACAATAAAAGCCACTTACCTGCAGTTGAACTCCATCCAACAACTCCTTCTTGGCCTTTTTCTGCATGGGGCATAGACGTCATCGGCAAAATCTCGCCAGCAGCATCGAATGACCATCAGTATATATTGGTTGCAGTTGACTACTTCTCTAGATGGATTGAGGCTCAGTCTTACAAAACCTTAACCGCCAAACATGTGGCTAGATTCATTGAACAGAACATTTTATGTCGCTATGGTGTGCCCCATCACATAGTTACAGATAATGGCTCTCATTTTCAAGCAGATGTTGGCCAGTTGCTTTATAGATATAAGGTTAAGCATAACCATTCTTCTCCTTATCGTCCTCAGGCTAATGGTGCAGTAGAAGCTGCGAATAAGGAGATCAAAAGAATCCTATCAAAGATGTGTGAAAGGCACAGAAGCTGGGCCAAGAAACTTCCTTTCGCGCTCTGGGGGCATCGCACTACATTCAAATCAGTGAATGGAGCCTCTCCTTTTGAACTTGTATATGGAATGGAGGCAGTGTTACCGATAGAGCTCGAAAAGAAGTCTCTCAGGGTTTTTGTAGAAGCTAGTCTGACCGAGGAAGAATGCGTCAAGAAGAGGTATGAAGATCTAGCGCTCTTAGATGGAAGAAGACTGAATGCTCGATTCCAGGATCAGATGAGAAAAAGAAGGGTTGCTCATTTCTACAACAAACGGGTACATCCAAGGGCTTTAAAGAACGGAGATTTGGTATTGATCAGATTATTGGATCACGAAGCCCAGAATCATCCTGGTGGGAAGTTTAAACCCAACTGGCATGGACCGTTCAGAGTTCAGAAGTTATTAGCAAAAGGCGCCGCTGAATTAGTCACCATGGAAGGGAAGCCTGTCAACCGAATTGTCAATCAGGACCAAATGAAAAGATTTTATGCCTGAAATGATGATTTCGATTAAAAAAAAAAAAGAAGCTAAGTTGAAAACCCGAAAGGGCGGCTTAGGCAAGAATTAAGCTCGCTAGGTTGAAAACCCGAAAGGGCGGCCTAGGCAAAAGTTAAGCATTAATAAAAATAAAAATAAAATAAAATTTTCGGGATCAACGTGTGGTGCTTAGTTTAAATGCGAAATCCATGCCATGCGTTCGTGACAGATTTGTGATTGGTTGCTCAACGCCATCAACTTGACTTGAGGGAGAATAGGAAACCGAACAGTTTGAACAAATGACCATTGTATTAAAATAAAAAATTTCCTCTACTTCTGTATAATGTTGAAAAGAAGTAAGATTAATGAAGGATTTGAATTTCAAAATTTTTTCTTTTTGTTCCGGGGTTATGGTCAAAGAATGCAAGACCTTCCTCTCTGCTTATTTGATCAAAGATCGACTCATCTGGTTTAAAATGTTCTGGCTGTTGGTCCTGCCTAAACAATGAATTCTTTCAAACATTGATCAGAAGGACGAACACCATTGTCTCAGTGATTTCCCCAGAAAGATCAATATAAAACCATGAATAAACCTTAGTACTCATATAGGTTCATGCATACATAAAGAAGTTACATTTGTTATTTTTGTCTGATTTGTGTAGGTAATAAAATAGTCACCCCATTCTTTGTCATTCCCAAATGTAAGCTTTTATCTTTACAGAATAAGTCATTTCCTTTTATGAGCTTTCATTTATTAACCCGAGGGCAGGAGGCCTAAATAACTAACACAGCAAATGATTTCGAAAGAAAAGATTTGTTGTCTTTTGTTGATTCATGTGTGCAGAGAGCCGGAATTAATAAAGACAGAGTCATCGGGATCATTAATTAAAAGGAAAGCTGATACATTAAATAAAAGCTCATGGCCTGAGCATAGAAGAGATAAAAAACCAACAAACAACAGTTTATTCTAGTGGGGCCTATCAGCAGAGGCCAATCTTCACAGAGCATGACGTCATCATGGGATAAAGAACCAGTTGGCATATGCAGGTGTCACAGTGTCCTGCATCGTTCCTTCATTTAAGTACATGGTGTCTCGATTTTGCCAACGGTCAGCCAAATTGGTCAACAGATGCGGTGTTATGAGACCACTTTCAAAGTTATGGATTCTAGGAACACGCTGTATCATCCCATACTGACGGCTGATCCTATCTGGGAAATAGGCCATGGAACGGTCTAGACTGGCATACAACACATAATTGAGGTTCATACTTCCGGTTGTGACCAGTCTGATCCTCCACCAAGGACAAGTCCACCAAATTGTAGGGTTATCCCCAAAATCGAAGCGTCTCCGAGACCGAGATTGAAAGCTGGCAGGTCCATAGGTTGGAATTAAGCGAGTTGGGACCGGAGGAATCAGGCTTAACTTGTCCAGAGCCCAGGTTTGCAATAGTAGTGGACAACCGCGATGATGAACATTGAAGTTGGTGACGTGAAGGGAGATATCCCTAACCCAACACATCGTTTCTCCCATGATCATCATGAAGACAGTATGATGGTACATTTGCATGTCACGAACAACGGTCAGAAGTCAGAAATCTCCAATTTCGGGCTGGCGATTCTTCATGGCATACACATTCAACAGCAAGAAGCGGCAAGCTCGAATCCAAGAGGGATCTAGATCTATGGGCAGAACCCTACTCAGGAAAGGCTCCAAGGGAAGGCCTTGATATGTGTTTATGCCATTAGGAAGGTAAACCGGACACAGGGCCACAATCTCAGCTAGATCATACCTAGGACCTGGGGGTAAAACTGGAGTTTCGTCTTGTTTAGGATGATGATCCATGACGACACACATCTCCTCGTAGGTCAGAGTTACTTCAGAGTCTTCAAATTGGAAAACCATGGTGTTAGGATTGAAATGAGTAACAAGCCAAGACAAGAAGCCATGATCGGGTTTTAAGTCTTTGAAATATTTCAGCCAAACGAGTTGGTTCATAGGAGGAATTTGCCATAGGTTGTCCGGGATGGATTGGACGAAAGATGAGACTTGGTTTCTGAAGGCCATGGAAAAAGGTTATTTAAGAAACTGATCTGCTTTGAATGCTGGTAGTGAAGAAGATGTAAAGAGAAGCTTCTATTTATAGAAGTGTAAAGGGACCGATGAACGAAGCATCATCATTACTCAACTTGATATCCACTGTCAATGGTAGTTGGAAAGGTATTCATGTATGGACTGATCGGGTTGGTGAGCACTTAAACCCACATTAATCAATAAGAAGGACGGTTTGTACAATAAGGAGGTTGAGTTTTTATGACCACATTAACCGCCCTGTCAAGTGAGTACCACGATCCACTTCTGTTTAAAAATTGATTTTTTTTGTCGTATTTCATGTTAGGTTCATTACTTTATTCTTTATTTATTTTATTTTATCTCGTTTATTCATTTACAATAAATCAGTTCATTGACCGCTAACAAGGTGGACCACTCTTATAAATAAATGGGACACCGCTATTTTGTGTTTTTGTGTTTGTGTTTTGTTTTTGCAGGAATAAGGTCTCACAACTGTAAAACATAAACACATATGACAATGTAATAAAAGCAAAATATTGAAAAAAAAATGTGTAAATGATATCATAAAAATAGTATAACCGTACAATCATCCTAAAAAAAAAGTTTACTAAATGTTCCAAAAATGTTCCAAAATGGCTGAGACACGGGGGCAGGGCTACCGTCGCCTACAGCTTGGACCAGCAGCCGCCTGAGGGGGTGGAGACGGTGGTGCGTCATCGGAAGAGCCGTCATCGTCCTCGTCAGAGGAGTCTAAGGGGATCCCCTCTACCTCTAACCTCGTCCGGAGCCAGTCCACCTCCGCCTGGAGTCAGCTCACAGCACTAGATTGGCGAGACTGATGCCTCCGCAGCCTCCCGATCTCTAGGTCCTGTAAAAACAGAGATATGTAAGAAAAGGTAAGCAAAGAATGAAGAAGAATGCAAAAACACATGAAGATCATGCATACCCTCTCGTGGCGCTCGGAGTAGAGCTGAGCGATGTAAAACCGAGCAAAGCTGAACCTCTGGCAAATCTCCAAGTATCTCTGACCAGGCACTTGCAAACATTGGAAGACATTCAATAAGGACTCATTCAGGTAAAGTACCCTTAACTTTGTAAATACAGTTATTACTTACGTGTGTGGCATGCTCAGGATGCAGCTGCGGTAATGGAGGAGCTCGTCTGAGGTCAGTAGGAATAGTGATGCCCGACCCCAAACCCAGATCAGGATCCAGCACCACCTCCATGCCAGGTGGGAATGGTACATCGCCAGGTATAATCCCCTCCGGTCCAGCCGGAGCAGCCGCCGCCCCTGCCTCAGCTGCTGCCTCTGCTCTATAATGGGCTGCTGTCTTGTGTGTCTTCCGCTCCTGCAACAAGCCACAGAGAAAGAAATTTAATCAGTTGAATAGACAGTAAAAAAAATGATGATGAAGATAAATGAGACTGAAGATAGAAAGTCACCTGGGTATACTCGAGGATCTCGGGAAGCCGAGCCTGCATCCGAGAGGAGAAATAGTCAGGGAAATCGCCAGCGGACAGGAAATCGTTAGCTGAGAAGCCCCTATACTCCACCTCCAGATCCTCCCGGGTCAAGCCCTCCAATAGGCACATGTGACGAGGAGGAGCATGAGGCACCCGCCGCTGTGCTGGGGCCACCGGAGTGTCGTAAACTCTCTCCCCGAGAAAGTACCAATTGGCCCAGTACCCCCGCATCAGGAACCTCGATCGAGTATGCAGCTCTGCCACCTCGCGGCCTGGATAGACCCTCCAAGCGTCACAGTCCCATGGAGTCAGAAACAGCTGCAAAAGAATAGAAGAATCAGTGGTTATACAGTATAAAAGAAGGAAGAAAGCTAAGCTAAATGTTCAGAGATTTTTGTACTTACATCAGACTGCTCCCGGTCGTTAAGGAAGCTCCTCCAGTACTCGGGGTCCTTGCCACTGGCATAGGTATGGTGACAATGGGCTAGATAATGAGGAATCTGCCTAGACTCGGCAGGAGTATCACTGCTCGGACCGCCTGGGTAGATACGGTACTCATAAGCCCATACCTACAGTGAACATTACAGAGATGTCAGTGTACAGTTGAACAGTTGAAAATGACAAAGAAGAAGGTGAAGAGTGTGAACCCCTACCCCAAAACATAGGCATATGAATGCATGTGACTAAGGGCAGAAATGCACGTGAATGTATGAGTCGACACCTTGTTTAATTATTTTAGGGTAAACTAGGAAAAACCCTAAGTGACTCCGATTTTAATTAACCTAATTACTAGATTGATTAACCCAATGTTTAAGGCATGGTCTACGAACCCGAGGTGGATCCCGAGACTATGTCATGCTGATGAACTAACCTATGAATGAATGCTTTGCAAGGTGATGATGTAATTGGACCAATGAAATGTTTGAATGATTTTGACTTGCCGCTTGGGGTTAAATCCGGAACGTGCCTACGTACTTCCGTTTGAATGGAAGATCAAAGTCAACGTAGTTCGATAGGCCTTTTTTAAAGGGCTTTGAATGGGTATGCTTAATGCATGAGTGTGTGTATGCGTCGTGCATTTTGTTTAGGCATTTTGCCAAAAATTGATTGATTTGATTTAG